>NW_010398312.1:69461-73547 GCF_000710305.1 Buceros rhinoceros silvestris | reverse complement strand
CCCCCCCCCGCCCAAGATGTTTTACTGGATGAAATTAAGCCCCTCGCCACATTTATCAATTTTCCTGTCAGTTCTGCCTCCAGATCTTCCGTTCCAACACCCAATCTCTCTGTAGCTGGTTTCTTTCATCCAGCCTACCAGCTGGATGTTATCAGGTTAAGGCTTTCAGCTGGAAGGGAGGTACACCAGCTCTTTTCTCTGAGACTGCTGAAAACCAAATAAATCTAGTTCTTAGCTTTGTATCAAGTGTTAACAGAGGATCTGTCAGATTTTATGAACAATGTTTCCTCAGCGCACTCAGTTTCTGCTGATGGGAGTCTAAACATTAGATTTAGCTCCAAGCCTGATGCTGTATTAAAGATCCAGCTGTGGTTTGTTTCATATTGGTGTTACTAACAATACATTACAATTTTTCCATTTCCCTGCTAAGGCGGCACTGGTGGGCCTCCATTGCCCACCCCAAAAATATCAGTCATAATACCGTCCATCAGAACCACTGTATGTACAGTGCTTTCAGATGAAAAACCAGAACAACAAAGCAATCCAATTTGCTTGTTACAAAAGGTTTTCTTTTAGATTAAAAGAAATATTCAGAGCTATTTGATCCATGCATTTCTCCCAGGTTTTGAAATTTCTGAGGTTATATATTTGCACAGCAGCAACACAGCAGTGACAGAGGTCAGTCACGGACAGCACTCCAATAAATCTTTGGGTTTGGGTGCAGTTCAGATATGTGGAAAGCTTTGCACTACCCTGAAGCGCTTGCAGCCCTTTAGCTTGGTACATGCAAAATTACAGGTGAAAAAAATAGTCCCTACTCTCTTGCAGGCCATTCCGACCTTCTTGTGAATACTGGCCACCTGCAGGAACCCTCTCAGAAATGCATGCTATGGATTACAGAGGTACCTTGTTAACATGAGAAGATCAGTGCATCTAATCCCTTGTGCAGATATCAGCGGTGGAAATTTCCTACTAAAAGTTGGATTCTTGCCCTGTTCGAAAGCATATGCCACCAAGTGGCTGACTACGTTTTCAATCACCTCCATAAATTCCGTGACAAACTAGAGACAGTGGAAATCCCAAAGCATAAGATGAGTAAGATGAACATTTCTCATCTCTCCTTTAAAATTAAAGTGCATTGCAAGAATAGTAAGCATATGGAAAATTAGTAAACTTTTAAAGACCCGCGTTACATAAACATCTCTTTAATCAGATTACTCTGGTGCCATGGGATTGTGCTATGTTTTATTTCCTCAAAGAACACGCCGTTCGGTTACTATAGCATTTCTATATCTGGATTAATTAGAAACGGAAATGTGGATACAATTAAGTTTGAAATTAAACACACTTCGTAGCAGGGAAGATAATAACTGCTTTACAATGATCTGGCTGTTCCAACCTGTGAAGTATCAAGCTATTCTCTTAATTAATTGGAACAGCACTGTGTGTTCTTGGAGACAGCTAACCGTGGCACTCTGTAGAGAGTATCTGTGAACATATCGCTGCTGTGACCTATTATTTGACCTGTATTATTAGATGGTAATAATAATAATTACTGTCCTTACACAATTCTTGATGTCAAGCGTAGTACTTACACTTTAAAATTACTTAGGTCTATTCCACCTCTTCTGGCTGCCCTTGATTCGCACTTCCCACTGTGTTCATCAGCATATCCTGAACAAGGAAACCGAAGTCACTGAACTCAGGCAAAGTTCTCCCCCGTGAACCAGAGTAGAAATTATTATCAATTTTAATTTCCATGAAAAAGTCTTCATGAGCAGGAGCTTCTTTCAAGACAGGAAAAAGACAAATCCTCTTCCTCAATTCTGCCTCATACTGGAAAATTATGAAAAATTTCACACATGTCAAAAGTAACCAAGGTTCAAGTCCGTAAGGAGTAGGATAGTATAAATGTAATTCTGTGCTCACTAATATCGATTCATCTCCCAACGGAAAGACACTTTGTCCTAACCAGAAGATTCACAATTTTCTTGGGGCTGCAGCTCTAAGAATTCAATACCACGCAGGGGGCCCATCTCCAACGCACAGAGGCCCTACCTCCATTTCTTGCGATCCACTGTGTAGGCCAGGAAGACACAGAACCTCTGACTTCACAGAAAATCTTAAAAGTAGTCATCTAAATGGTTGCCTCCTTTTTACCTTCTAGCCAACCACGTCAGTGGGCAGCTTATTTTGCCCCTATCCTCAAGTACAGTGGAAAAGAACAGATACACTGGGTTGAGGGAGCACACCAAGACATGGATTAGGTACAGGCTGTATAGTCTTCAGATTCAAGGCAGTATGCCAAAGTCTTCCCTTCCTGATAATACTGGTGTAGATACTCAGACCAAATGGACAGGGAAGTAGGGTTCTCCAAGGGAACTTTGTCAGAAACAGTTCCTTGGGAAATTCAGAACTGTGAGAGCAAAGAAAATTTCTTCCTGTGCATACATGGACATCAGCTCTGTTCAGCAAGCTGAGAACAGAAATCTTTCTACACGCATTATTATTGAAACACCTGAGCAGGTGAGGAATAAAACGGAGAATGAAAAATACCAAAGAAAAAAATTTATGTAATCTCCATATAGAGGTTTCATGTAGAATTATAGGTAAGTAATCCAGTTTTTGCATTGTAAAGCGCCCACTGAACACACAAATAAAATAAACAAAATGATAAAGACAATGGAAAATTATTCAAACTGTGTAATTAGAACACCATGAACTTCTTATTGCCAAACTGTTGACTTTAACTACTGGACCACATGGCTTACATCCTAATTAACGGAGAAATTCAATGTTATAAAAATTTCCAAATCTTCTTTTCTTTTTTTAAACCTGAGATGGAGATTTCCAGCGTCAAGCAATTAGAAGTGTCTTAATCCACTCTGATACCTACTACAAAGCTTAGCCTGTGGCAAGAGCATTTTGCCCATCTTGTTTTTTCACTTCATTGCTCTTACTTTCATGTATTTCTTAACCTCTGTTAGGAAGTTTTTCACATTTTGTAATCTTAGTCACAAGCCAGCTGCACTGAGAATGAGAAAGGACCTGGTGGTTTCCTACAAAGCTAGAGAGTACATGAGGCAAAGATTCTATTACAAGCCTAAGACAGCTACATTTCTGTGGGGGTTTTTTATGCAAGTATGTAAACCACCTTGGGAATCTGCAGAACAAAGGATCCTACGCCAGGATACTGTAGAATATTCCCCACAAGGTGTTTAACACTTATTTGTAATCATAAGAATGACAGGAATAATAATGATAGACAAAGAGGATTTAAATATCACCAAGGAAATATTTATACAAATACCACAGTAAGAGGAAAAAAAAGCTGCTGTGCTTGTTTGCCATTACATTATTTGTCATTACGTTTTAATCTGGTATTCTCAAGTGCAAGTACAAATAATAGGAAAAAGTAGAACAAGCTTCTGAAAGTGCAAAGTGTATTATTGAATCTGTGGAATTGTGAAGACTCTGTAAGCTATAGAACAGTTTACTTTTTAATTCTGACATCCCTTTGCAAGCCCTGGGCTTTGTTACAAAAATCTTCAGTATATCAGAAGACTCTAATGAGAGTGGCCATGAATCCACAAGGAGCATTTTTCTTTTAAAATTTGAGGGTGATTAGGCAACCTGAGTTTCTTTAAACAGGGGAAAAAAAAATTATGACCTTTCATTTGCCAACTCGAAACAAGCACAATTTTTAATAACCGGAAGTCTTTCTTAGATGAAGCTTCTCCCCTCCCCCAAAAATGGAAAGGCCTATTAGTTTCATGCATGTGCAGTGTTCCCGGAGAAACCTGATGGACATTACCAGAACACAAAATGTGACTCTTGAAAAAAAGCTCCTGAAACATGTGTGTGGTGACAAGACCAGTGATGCTTGCAGTAGCTCAGGGTGTTTCACCATCAACACTTTTCAAAAGTTCAAAAAAATCTTTATACTTAATTTTCCCAGTATCATTTCACTATGATACTTGAGGAAAATCACTTTTCCAAATGGAAAAATGCAGATTTCCCTAATGGAAAATTCAGCAAGTTCAAGGAATTCATAATCTTAAGTCTCTGTGATGCCTTTGACATTCC
>NW_010398312.1:66886-69374 GCF_000710305.1 Buceros rhinoceros silvestris | reverse complement strand
TGCTATCCTCCCTCTAAAATAATGGCATAGTAAACACAGGAATACTGGCTGAAGCCAGCTATGAGTTCTTTCAGAAATCACATGCTTACCATTCTCCAAGGTCACCAATGAATTACAACAGAAACAGCTCGTGCAGTGGGCACAAAATCTCTGCAAATAAATGTTCTCAGGACAACAATAAGAAAAAACATTGGTAATCCTCAACCCGAAGATCTTTTAACCTGCAACCCTATTTGAAGTTAAGCAGTCATCTTTTTCAATACGGCACAATCAGTTCTGTAATCATCTTGATATCTAACCTCACCATTATTGTCACAACACCTACAGCACATCACTAATGCGTTCTGAAGATGCAGGGCGTGGAGAGGCTCTACTGTTTGCTACTCAGTCATCATCTTGGTTTTGGATTAAAACCAGAAATATAACTCCTAACATACAATTTTCACGATCAGAAGACAGGATACACAAATAGATCCATTCACAGAGGGCTGAGAAATGGAGGAACATTTCAGATCTAAAGCACAGCAGGCACCATTTTCCTGTTGACCTTTTCTTTGCAGCGAAGTCATGGGCCTGGTGAATAAATGACCAATCTCGGTCCTTTTTTGTTAAACTGACTTTTGCCATTTGGGGACTCCAGACCTGTCCCTTTCTCCCTGGGAATGTCTGTCCCTGCTGTGAATGCCTCTCACGGTAAACAGCAGGAGGCAAGACTGGTGGCAGCTGCCTGAAGAGAGAACACGACAAACTATTACTGCTTCATACAAGAACAGCAGCCACCTCTGATTGTGTGAAGAAAGAGAAGGAACACTTGTTTCACCCTTAGCAATCTCCCGTATATCATCCCTACCTATAAAAGGTTTTCACACAGCTTCTACGGAGGCCATGCAATCTCCACTGTCCTTACAACACTTCTGCATTATGGAAAAGCATATCATATCTTTGAGCACATCAGAAATTGAGGCATAGAAAAATCAAATTGCTCAAGATAACAAAAAGTTTGTAGTCCAGAACAGACAGTCCACATGTGGAGAAAACCTCTTAAAAAAAGGTTACTGTTTATGCAAACTCACCACAAAACTGACCATAACAGCAATGTTGATCAGTCCACAAAAAAACCCAGTTCCTTCACTTCTCTTTTTCTCCAGACACTGTAGTATAGAACATCATCTGTGCCTTCGTCTTAAAATACTTGTAAAGCTAAGCTGAAGAATCAGCCAGCCATCTTGCAATAGACCAGACAGGTAGCAAGGGTGGACTTGAAGACTGAGCTTCATCTACAAAAATCCCTGCACAAAACTCTTCTACCTGCACCACGGTGGGAAAATCCCAGCCTATAGAGCACTTTCTGCAGGTGCAACACCATGAGTGCAACGGGATCTCAATGTGAAGTGGGAAGACAGAGGATAAAGTAACAGGTTACAAGGGTCTCTTACAAACTAAAACCTATCTGAAACAAACCCCGGGGTGACAAACAGTTCCAGAAAGTAAAGGGTTTTCACGTGGAATTCCTCTTCTCCCCCAGGCTGTCTGGGGGAATTCACCATGGCAATTTGGGGTAACATGTACAGTCACTGGCTGCTTAACAGAATTGTCAGGCACGACCTCCAGCATCTCTGAATGTTATTTTGGTGTGACTGTGCAATGAAAGATGGGTTTAAGTCTTTCTTTAGCTTAGCCACTACTTAAAATATATGGTAGCAAATATGGCCTGCACAATGCATTTCAGCTCTGCTTAAAGCAGATGGCTCATTTTGTCTTTATGTTACTGTTACTCCATATGATCCTAGCAACCCTGAATTTCAGCATTAGAACGTGAGCCCAACAGATACAAAATAGATTTAAAAAATTATACCATAGGTGAAGAGCACAAAAAATATAATTTTGCATGACTACTTTTCTTAATATCACACTTTGGGATCATTGTCCTATGGCAGATACTGGTTTTTTTGCCTTGGCAGGATATGCAGTATAAAACTCGAGACACGCGTGTGTCCTCAGTAAACAAAAATGAAGCATTTGTCGGCTTTGTTGTTACCAGCTTCCGGGTAATAATCTTTGGAGAGAACATTATACAGTGTATGAAATCTGTTATTTATTTTAAAGATATATTTAGTACACCAAAAGCTAAATCACACTGGTTCAACTACTGCACATACTGTAATTACACATCCTAATTTCATGCTTTTGGTCATGCACTTAGCATAAGTAGTTGTAATCACACATTTAAGGCATGTAATCATGTAATAATTAAGATGCATAATTCAATTATATAATTAAGGAATGCAAATACATGGGACTATCCTGTGACATTGATTTTAAATAGACTACTCCATTAATTCTGAGGGGAGTTCTGCTTAAAAACTCATTTCACAATACAGCTTGCAAAGAATCATACAGACAGAAAAAAAACAGACCCATGGTCATGCTTCTGTGGATACCTGCCTGAAATGCAAAAAAAAAAAAAAAAAAAAAACAACAAAATTCC
>NW_010398312.1:61640-66653 GCF_000710305.1 Buceros rhinoceros silvestris | reverse complement strand
GCCTGAAATGCAAAAAAAAAAAAAAAAAAAAAGAACTATCAGATTCAAAGAGTATTTACAAGATTGGCTCTGTGTTCTAAAAAAAAAAAAAAAACCAAAACAAAACCAACCAAACAAAAAACCAACCAAATAAATCCCCAAAGTGCACACAAACATACACACAAAATGAGATAAATTCTCAAACTTGGACTAATGTATTTACAAGCTTGTTTTGTAGGCCAGCATTGTTAGAGAAAAAATAATCTCCAAAAAAACCCCTACTACCTCCTAATGATCTATTATGTTCCCAGAATGATATGTTAAATAAGCAATGATTTTTTTGCATATTTCAATTTAAAAAAATTGTTTTCATAATTTCTTTAACAGAACTGGAAAAGGAAAGAGAGAAGCTTTTCATAATCAGAAAAAAACAAGAAAACAGAAAGCAAACTAATTTCCATTATGGTTGTTATGTTCAACCACCAAAAACTCTTAACCAAAATATTAAAAAATGAGCTTATTGACCTCAATCTCAATGCACAACATTTTTGCTGGTGCTTTTAGTAATTTTTCTCCCCTCTTTTCTTCTCACAATACAAAAATAAAAGAGACATCCAAAATCATGAGGGCTTTGTGCAGAACTACTCAGTCATTAACGGCTCATTCAAGAAGGTTCCTTTCCAAGAGTAGAAAATGGCAGAAGTAAGAAAACCACCGCCAGAGCAAGGAGGGAAAGTCATCATTCTGCTAAAGAGATTATTCAGTCACTGAGCCCCAACTTCCATGCACACTCATCACTATTAAACCAGATTAAGAAGAGAATGTCAAAAAGATAACAACACCCTGGCGTGAGCTCCAGCACAGAGCGGATTTGCCTTCCCCTGTTCATTCACCTTGATGTGGCTTGAAGAACAGTCATGAAGAGTTGAGAAGCAGCCTTCCCCCAAGCAAAGCAGTAAGAAAAAACCATGATCCGTATGACACAACCCCCCGCCGGTGAATTTGGTTGATAGTGACATGGTAGTAACAATGAGTTGGAAGAAACATGTCAAATTAAGGAAAATGTGTGTGAGCACATACAGATTGGAAGGAAGCACCAAAATATCATATTATAACTCTCCTGTTATACCACATTCCACCGGCCCTTTATAACGCTTTATTGCATGTGATCTTACGATTAGATACAAGGCCGTGTTGGGGAAGCTCCTCTTGGTTACAAATTGAAGCAGGCATATCACAGTGGGACTTTGCCTGGGACTCGGTAGTCCTAAACTGAAACAGTAAGTAACTGCTAATTGTTGGTAGAACATCATTACACATAACAGAATCATATTCATTCTAGAAATAACCAGAGAGGCAAAATAAATTTCTTAAATTATTTTAATTTAGTTGAACATCCTCTGAACGTCCTCTGGCTTGAAGTTATTAATCAAAGTCAACAGATGTGCATCAGTACATGTGACAGTAAAATCAGGTATTCAATGACTTGAATTCTCCTTAGACATCAAAATATCTTTAAAGACCTACTTAGAATATTCATGGGATCTGTGGTGAAATTATTTTTTCCACTAAGATTAATATCTACTATTATTTATTTGAGAGATATAGCAAACTATTCATACTTCAGGATCTTAGAAGTGATTTAAGGATGAAAAATGCTTCATTGCCTATTTTGAGTGTAAATAAATAACTATAACTGCATGCTGACATTCAATAAAAGAAACTCAATTCTGCCAGGAGAACATACACAGGCAATGCTACTTCCATTGCTAGGTACTCAAGGACAGGAACAGATATACTCGAACTATCTCCACAGGATTGGGAAAAACTCGGACATCTCTAGTAGATAGCTCTGAACCAGAGCCTATTTCAGCATCAATTATCACTACTCGACTCTGATCTTTGGTGGCATTTCTCTTGCTGGCTTTGCCACTCCACAACTAACAAGTGCCGTTTACATACCTGCAGAGGCATTGCTCGCCAGGTTGATCTCAGCTATTTTCAAAGTATTCTCTTCTGTCATTGCCGAGGAATGACATAGCTAGGCTTGAAGAGGAATTCGTATCTCTTTGAAGAGCTACGAATAGTGTTTCTTGACTGGCAGTATTTCAAAGAGAAACTACTGCTTTCCTCTGAGGCTCTGCAGCTCTTTGGAGAACAGAAGGCTACTCTGAAGTACTGTAATGCAGAAGCATGAAGCGTTCCGTCTGAAAAATCAAGCCAAAGTCTTGAGGGATCTCACAAAAATAGTGTGGCATACTTCTATTCCTCCAAATTTTCCACCTTATCTTCACACAGCACAACAGCTCTAATTTCAGAGGATTTCGCCATGTATATACTGGAATTTGGGAGCTGCTGTAGGACACTTTCTCTCTCCCACAAACCATGGAAAGAAGTTGATAGTGGATGTTTACAAGATATTAACAAAACCCTATGCTTTAAATACTTTAGTTTATCAGCTTACTTTTAGCCTTTCTGCAATGGTGGAAGATAGCATCATAGATCTGCAGGACAGTAAATACCACTCGGACAGAGCCATGAACGCTTATAGCCCATATCCTTTCCACTTTTCCTCTGGCCTTGCCTTGATTTCCAGTATCAGCATACATGGGATATTTCTAACTAGACAGGTGTTGGCAAGTCCCAACAATGGTTACCTTTCCTTTCCAAATAATTGCCATACAATTTCAACTCCTTTTTGCCCTTTTCTGGTTTTGGAGAATTGATTTAAACTCATCCAATAAAGCAAGCAGCTTTTTTCCTGTATGCCTTTTTTGGCAGGTCACGACTAAGTGTGTATCTTTTCCAACCACCTCAAGGAAGGCAAAAGGTTTCCCCTTTTCTCTAATGTTTTTTCTGATATTGATGGAAGAAATTCTAGCTCTCCGAAGCCTGTTCTCTCATGAACGCATTCCCTGCTTACACACTCATGACTTTTTCTCTGCATATTAAACATCTGTGTAAGTGGGTTAGATTTTTAAGCTTGCTACAGAGAGTACAAGAGCTCCTAACCTGAGGTAGTCTTCAGCTCTGACCCAATGGGTCAAACTATCCTAGAGGCATATGCTCATATTTTATCATCCTGCTCAATGCTGCTGTCATGGCAATCGATGACTGCAAACAGGAAAATCCTGACAGTCATTAGATGTTATAATTTAGACACATAAGGATTTTGCCGCTGTGGGAAAATCCAGCACTAGGCTAAAGTAATATACAGCAAATATCCTCAAGATAAAAGTCAACACATTGCAAGACTCTGATGGCAAATTTTCATATGATCTTTTACAAAAAAGGAGTTTGAAAAAACAAAACACACACAAAGTGGTGCTACTTTGTAGTCTATTTTGGTAAATGTGAGCAGTCTTGATGCAAAAATCAACGCTGCTGAAGATGACTTGCATTATTAATGTAATATTTATTTTTACTGATAGAAGTACTGTAAAGAGGAAAAACATTTTCAGACTGAAAGTATAAAAACATTATTTCTAATGAAATACCATGCATATAGTTTTGTAACCTAGTACACTAACATCTTCACCGTCTTCTGTGGATCAAATCTGAGCTTCTTGCTGTAGTACATGTCATGTCTTCCAAACTAGGATATTTTGGTATATCTGTACAATTTTATTTCATTTGCAACACTGCTGCACAGCCCACTTCTCCCTCCATCCTTCACCCTTGCTGCCTCACAGACTGACCAGGATGAAAAAGAGACTGCACCACATTGCTCTTATTCACAGGTCAACAGCATCCTCAAGATCCTGCCTGTGAAGAAGATTTAACCACTGTGAACAGACTCCATTTCTCTCACCAAAGTCCACCAGCACATCCATAACACCATGAATATTTGATATTCAATAATACCAACAGCTGCTAACAAATCTAGAGAAAAAGCCTGATCAATGAAGGTATCACAAGGATATTGACCACTAGTGACCTTAACCGCTAACTATCTAATGTTGATTCATACATTGACCACCATGGTCTGTATAATTTTCAGTCACTGGAAGATAGTGTCAGCTACTGTAAAACTGTTCACCATGATTCGTTATGAAGACACACTTGTATATGCTTTAAAATTTGACAGCATCATCAAGACCTATTCAATTAAGGTGTTTTCTCTCAAGTGGAAAAAAAGAAATGATGAGGAACAATAGCATTTAACAGCTGATAATAGTGTTTCTGTCTGATTTGCTCTAACTACACAGATTGAACAGGCTCAGTGTTACAGGCAACCGTTAATTACCTGTTCTATACCACAAGTGTATATTTTTCTAGAGTTTTAATGCTAAGGTTCACATTCTTTTTGTAAAAGAATTACACATAGCAGTTTAAGAAATTCCCTAACTCTCCTTCCACACCCAAAACCTGTACTTCTTATCTCATTTAGTGCAGACATTTAATTTCACTTCTAGCATCCTTAAAAGTAACTGAATTAATCCTAAAAGAAGCTCCAAGTGAAATACCAAATTTATATCAGAGCATTTGCCAACCATGGATTTAAAATTATATCATAAGCTGTTTCATGACACAACTGCTGCTTTTCACATTGATTAGTAGTCATTTTTGCTTATATTACATTGTTCAAGGGAAGAATGCATCGCGACAAGATTTTAATTTCAGGAAGTTTATCTCATTGCATTTTGTAGTCCCTGTCAAAATCATTTGTAATACAGTTAACCGTACTCTTCCTTTTTTAAATTTCCCTCTATCTCTCTAAATTTTGAAGAGGCATTGAAATTAATGCAAATGCTGAAGTGTTTCTTACTACCTGTTACAACCATTTCTGTCTCTAGAGCACACGCAAATACTTTTATCTGAAAGTGATTTTGGCAGGAGTAGTAGGCTTGCAGATTGGCCTTATGAAAATGTGAATTCCCGTTACGTTATGGAGCTCTAGACGGACACAAAGTTAAAGCTACTTAGAACAAGACTACGCAAACACAATCCTTTAAAGGGAAGGAACACTTTGGACCTCTTTTACTGAACAGAGTACTTGTGATAGAGGACCATGAATAATTATTATTAGACAGC
>NW_010398312.1:60508-61510 GCF_000710305.1 Buceros rhinoceros silvestris | reverse complement strand
CATAAAACAGTTCAGAAAGCCTTCTTACAAAAATGTACACATTCATTTACTAAGCACAAAAAACTAACTGTAATAGCAAGTAAAGGACCACCCTGTTAATGGGGAATTTGGCTTTGAAATAATTTCATGATTTAGCTTAAGGTCTTCTCTTATACAGGCATTTTGGAAACTAAATCCGTGATCTTTCAGAAGAGTGCAGGCTACATGCAGTCCCTTAAAATAAATGGCTGAAGCCACAATCTTGAGTCTCTCTCTATTTTTCAAAACAGACATTGTGGTATGCCAAGATTTAAAGTATTCACAATCTGTCAACATTGTAACCCAAAGATAAAAAAGCATATGTGAACATTCTTTAAAAAAAAAAAAAACCCAACACACTATATGATGTTACTAGAGTGACAACTAAACATGAAATCATGAGAATATTACAAACAAGAAAATAAAGACTTGATGGCAACTTCGGCCTAACAACAACCCCAGTGTAAAGATATAACAACAAGGAGTTTACACATAGAATTACAACTGAACAGGTTGTATTTACAGAAAGTACGTATTTCATTGCAATTGTAATAAAGGCATGTCCCCGCTATGACAGCTCAGGAGCCATCCTGAAGCTAGTTAATTTTAAAACCCACAATGCAAGTCTTATATTTTCTATCTCCTCTCATTGTTCCAGTTATTATGTGCCAAAGACACTTCATGTTGTGCGTGATTGGAATAGGAAAAATAAGAAAGAAAGAATGAGTCAAGCAACAGGAACTACTAACTATTTATGTCTGGGGAAGCACACCTTTTTTCAGGTTTTCATTGAAGGGTCTAAGGTAGGTTGCAAGGTTTCTATCACATCACCATTAATTCACATTCAGTTTGGTATTTTGAATCTTCAGTCATCATCATTCCACACTCAGAGAAGTAACATGAGGAAATGAAATAGGGGTGATCTCACCAAAACTTGTTTACATCCTTCATCCCTTGATGGCTCCACCTATTTCCCTCTATTAT
>NW_010398312.1:49283-60354 GCF_000710305.1 Buceros rhinoceros silvestris | reverse complement strand
CTTTCCCTCTGTTTGTCCTTATAGGAGATGAAAGCACCTTGGAGGTTTTTATGCTTCCTATAAACTGGGTTTTGCTGTGGGAATGAATAATTTACTGCTCATTAACACAAAACAGACTTGGCAACTTCTGCTGAAGGATTTTGTTTCTACCCTGACAATCAGTCTTCATAAGTGTGCTCAAGCAAGAAACGTGATGTTGTGTATTTCTGCCACAGGTTCCAACACTACTCATAATCCGTCAAATTTGGCCTCTTTTCAGCCTGAAGTCTGAGCTTCTCTGCATTTCTTAGCCACACTATGATTTTAATGCACTGCATGTTCTTGTAGATTGAAGTAATTGAAAAGGGAAGGAAATACTTTAGATTCTCTTCACAAATCATACTCATGTTTATATAAAAGGTCACAGTCCAATTCTCTAGGGTCTTAAGTACTTCAAAAGTTTACTCTCTTCCTTTTTTCCCTTATCTCACTGGTATCATTTATCTTTAAAAAATAATGATTCTCCCTCCACCAGTTTTTTCCTTAGTATCCTTCAACTAAACTAAGATTGGAGTCTCTTATTAAAAAAGGATGAAACAGCATCTGACTGCTTCTACCTCAGTTATATCACCTGACAGAAAAAGCATTCCCAAACTCACATCTGTGAAAACAAGTATCTTAATGTCATCATACAGACTTGCCTTTCTTTTGCAACAAAAGAGAAACGATGCAGCACACTTGTGCAAAAACTCACAGAAATGCCTGTCTGAAGGACTGTTGCTGGGGTTGCAGGCTCTGTAAGGCAGACCCCTAAAAGGTATGGAAAAGTACAGCCACAGGTAAACAAAGCATAGGGGCACCAGTGAGCCACAGGGGAGCCATGAGTCGGTTGCATGGACAGAAGGTGTGTTACCTGGGGGAGCAGAAAGGTGGGGTCAGTGGTTAATCGGTGGGTCTGGGGTCTCTGGGCAGGAGAAGAAACTTGTAGCCAGTCAGAGAAGAACACATGGACTAAAGTGTGTATATAAGCAGGTTATTTACTGAGAATAAGGAGATAAGCAGCCTCTTGTTATGAACAACTAAAGCGTATGTCGCTTCGACCTGCCCCAACCATTTCACGACAAAGGACCTCTTGGGTTTGGTGTAACTTTACAGATAGAGGTTTTCCTTCCAAGAAGACTGAAAACACTGTGTTCCCTTCCAAATAGCTGCTTTCTTCTACCTAATTGTGAGGGTACACATGTGCCCCTTACAAGCAAATCAACTCAAACTAAACACAGAGGAAAAGCTGTGATCCACAGGCAACAGATGTTATCTGCCTCCCTAGGGAGATATTTCTTACTAGTCACTAACTGCTTATTCTTAGTAACATGCAGTAACGAATTCCCATCAATCTTCTCAGGCAGCATAGCCCCCAGAGGCTCTCTGTGACACTGTACTTCCCTTAGCTCTACATCCGTACTGCTATACAGATGTAACATAAGAGCCTTTGGAGTTACACTGGAGTCCTTTCAAGTCTCCCTCAGAGTCATACTGAACTAGTGAACTACATAGGTTTGATACAAGAACTCCTTACAGAAACAGAGTTCTTTTTTCTGGACTGTTTAAAGAATTGAAAAACGCTACTGGTAGACCACTCTGCCAGCTACTGTCTATATTGTGGTAATTAATATTCAAAAATACATTCTTTAGTTCAACCTATTTAAGAAGATACATGTTTAGAGAGTAAAGGATTAATTCTCCAATTACATGTCACTTGTCTTCATTTTAATTTAAACTAATATAAATTTACAGTAGTTACTACAATCATTAGGCCTGATTCTCAAGTATTCTTTACCTTGGATTCACAGAAATTACCCATGGGTAATAATGTCCTATTGTCCCGCTACAGTTGTTTGTATTCATTGCTGGTGTATCCCTCAAAGCAATGCACACTGTCTGAGGACACAAAGCAAGAGTCTACCACTCTCACTGCTTGCTGGTTTCTATGAAAACTGCATTTTTTTCCCCTCGTTTGCTTTAAAATAAGAAACTCTTCCTTTATTCTCAATTGAATTTTTCCAGATCAACTTTCCAAGCATTGTTCTGAATTTCTCCACATGATTTAAAGAGTCTTTTAATGTTGCTTTTATCTTTCCATGAAAAACTCACCACTTTGCATCATTGTGCTTCAAAAAACTTGGCTTGACTCTGATACCCCTCAACACAATAACATTTCTCCAGCCCACAAATCTTTCTTTCTAGCTCTTCTGCAGACATTGCCCAGTTCCTCATCTCTTTTGAAGATGTTGACCCAGGAAATAAATGCAGTATTCTAGTATTTGTTAAATACTCAAATCCCACTTCTCAGAAATCACAGAATCACAGACTGGTAGGGGTTGGAAGCCCTCTGGAGATCATCTAGCCCTATGCCCCTGCTAAAGTAGGTTCAGGTAGAGCAGGTTGCACAGAAATGCACGCAGGCAGGTTTGAATATCTCCAGAGAAGGATCCTCCACAACCTCTCTGGGAAGCCTGCTCCAGTGCTCTGTCACCCTCAAGGTAAACAAGTTTTTCCTTATGTTCAGATGGAACTCCCTGTGTTCCAGTTTGTGCCCATTGCCCCCCGTCCTGTCACTGGACACCAATGAGAAGAGTCTGGCCCCATCCTCCTGGCACCCGCCCTTTAGATATTTATAAGCGTTGATAAGACCCCCTCTCAGTCTTCTCCAGGCTAAAGGGACTCAGGTCTATCCGCCTTTCCTTGTAAGAGAGATGCTCCAGTACTTTTGTATTTGTTATTTTGTATTTGCACCAAAAAAAGCTTACAGGCCACACAACCACTTTTGCCCCACCTAACACACGACGTTTACTGCAATAATCATGAGACTTAATTGCTTACTAAGTCAGCTAAGCCCTTGGTAGAAAAGTGTCAATTCACAATTCACTCTGCCTTCTAACACAGTTTAAACATGGGATGTTTATTCTTCCCTTTTGTCACATGAAAACTTCAGTTAATCTGGATACCATTGTCTATGGCATTGCAGAATCCAGTTCTGCTGTATATAGCTACAAGCTATAGTAAATCTATCAGCACAGTGCAATTAAACAGCCACTTTACCTACATCCAAATAGCTCAGCTCGCTCCATTTTTCTAGCACAAAGTCCAGTAATTCTCATTGTGTCTGAGTGTACCTTATGATAAAAAATAATATGAAACCTAAACCTAAAGTACATTAACAATTACAAATAAAGGTTTCCATAATTCTACTTACTCACAGAGGCAAAATGATGCATTTGAAGCACTGCATAAAGAAAAAATTTGAAATATGTTTCCACAAGTCAAATACTTAGAGCTTCAATCTTGTAAATATTAAACACTCAGACTTTTTTAAAAAACTGTTCTTGTAATTCAGATTGAAGTAGAATCCTTAATTTTTCCTGTGTTACTGTTTTCATTTGCTCTCTTAATTCATTTAAGTCTGAATTACAACCTTGGCACAGAGATGCCATCTTCCCAGAAACTCACTGACCACATAAATTTTGAACAAAAACCCCTATTTAACATCATTAGGGCCAACAAGGGCTATTTGAATACCAAACATGCTCAACTTAGGCAGTCAGTCCCGTACAGTCTTCTACCTGACTTTTCTAATCATAACAATAATGAATAATTTTTATTAATACTTACATTTCATAACATACAGCAGTTTATTCATCAACAGATCAAAATCGGTTGAAACTATGCAACTCCACTACTGATGGCAAATTCTTAAGCAGTACCCTGTCTGAGCTGCACATTGTGAGGGGACAGTTTCAGTGCTCATCTTGATGATAAAGCATCTAAACCAGACACCCAGAAGCTGGCAGTCACCATGTTCTTACTTTCTTTTACAGAGCCTCCTCTCTTGTCCACAGAGGCAGCATATCAGCACAGAGAGACAGTGGACTGATTCTATATGGACATTTTGATGCACTCATGATATCAAGTGTATTAAACAATAACATCATAGATTAGTTGCATTTTACACAGACAACCTACTTCTAATACTGGACCACTACACAGACATCTGGAAATATGAAATAGATGGGCATATGGAATTTGTTATTTTGTTTTTCAAGTCAATAGTATTATTTCAAAAGAAAGCAAGTTATAAGAGTAATGACAGCCGATCACAGTGACTTATATAACTCTTAGATGAGCACAATGAAAGATGTGTCTCCTTGGCACTTGTGGAGGAGGGTGTGTGGATGAATCACATAACTGATGGATATCCTTTTTTAAAGAAAGCAGCTTTTCCGACAAGTCATGTTCATTTTTATCTAATCCAATTAAGAAAACACAATGCAATCTGGCTTACTACTTTTCCTGAATCAAGCACCGATTTGAAAGATGTGCATTCAGAGCCGCATACACAACAAACTTCGGGAGAAACAGATCAGTGCTTCAGGAAAACTGCAAGTCTAGACTCTACAAAATCTGTGTTCTTGTTCACCCAGGAGGGTCCTGTTTGCAGCGTAATACTAAGAAACCATGATATTCTGTTAGCATTAAATGGAATAGTGTCACCCTAATGGAAACCACAGCAATAGTAACAGAGAAAAACATTCACCACAGCAGATAAGATTTCTCTCAGTCTCTGGTAATATCTAGCTTTTTAATACAAATGTATTAAAAATTAATTATGCTATCAGTTACATAAAAGTGATACTATATGTGATGAACTCAGCTCCAGACCTAAAGGAAGCAATGAAAACAAAACTTGTAAACCTAATCACTTGATCTGAATTGCAACAGTGCCATAAGATGTAAAACATGATTTTAACAAGACTTGCTCAAGACCAGAATTCCTCTTTGTGTTGTAAATCAGTTTTCAGAAGACTATGGGTACATCATGCTACCGAATGAAAATCTAATATGTGCAGACATGCAATCTTGAAATGGTCCTCAGGACCAGAACTGGACATTCACACAAAGACAAAAGTCCCATAAATTTACCAGCTGTATCCTGGTACCCTACAGCCATAGCAGACTTCACAACTCAAAAGATAAACAGACAGCTGTGGGCAACATTCAGCTTTAGCAATGGTCAGAGGCTAAGAATAACAAAGGACATTGCATCTCTCAATAGCAATAAAATCTTCCCAGTGTCCGGCTTTAAAACCCCTGCTGATGACTGGGGCCCAGCACTGTTCCCACTGAAGTCACAGGGCTTCAATCAGAGAAGCCAGCACTCATCTTTTCATTCACATGATCAGTGAAAACAAGGAACAGATAAGCAATATCACAATATACGAACAAACTGCTTGACTAAAAACCTGTTTCAGAAAGACGAAAAAATATCAGGAACTCTTTTAAGAAAGATTCATTTAGGCATTATCATGTCATGAAGTTACCAAAATATTTTTTTCGGTCTGAAATAGCAGAACCTTGTGTTCAGACCACAAACTAAACTTTATTAACTGGAAAAAAAAAATTTTTTTTAATTATTTATTTAATTTATGGCCTTTTCTCCCCAGTGTTTTCAAATCTCTACAGTTTAGGTCTGGTGTGAAAATACTAACAATATTTTACTCTGCCAGGTGGTAGTATACAACTCATGCACAAAACACATGGCTCAAGCCTTCTAAGACAGTACAGATCCTTGTACAGCAGCTTTAACAGCTAATCTTGGTTTTTTTAGTGCAAGATGCGACTCAGTACACCCCAACCCATCAGAGATGGGCCAACCTCCAATCACGAGCATCTGTGTGAAGTTGTGGGGAGGCTGCACACTCCACTTGTGCAGAGTCCTGGGCATCTGATGTGCTCCACCACACTGCCTTCACACTGGCAAATCAAATAAAGATGCTACGTTGCTTCTTCTCAGGGCTGATTGGCATTTTAATTAGTTTACAGCTAGAAGCGTTAATTGCACTATGAAGTGAGGCAACAATTCACAGCTAGTAAAATTTCCCTCAATGGTTTTACAAGCTCAATATACAGTTTACATCATTTGGTTTTTTTGAAAATAATAAACACACCCACACTGGTATAAACACTCTGTCAAAGAAAACCAGCTTCCAGGAATCCAGATGATTCTTTCCTTCTGTAAGATTATCTAAATCACTAATGAGTTGTTTCAAAGGATTCAGATATAGTATATTTATTTACTACTTTCATTTTGATAGATTCATAAAGATATATGCATAATAGTCCAGACCTGTCCTTCCCATGAGCTTCCTTCCTTCATCACACTGATAATATTGTATAAACAAGTTTTGTCCTTTTATTTTTCAGGTATACTGCAGATTGAAATCTTCTTGATTTGGCTAATTTTCAGAAATGAAAGCTGCGCTTGTGATTAAAAATATGGAGCAAAACATGTTGAATGTTGCATAGTAACAACTGAAAGGGGGCAGCGTTATATATATCTATGCCACCATTTAATTTTTTTAAGACTGTGAACCCTGCACAACAAATATTTTTAAATTAATCATTCATTTCCTTATTTATTTGGGGACTGCACGTCTGCAAAATGATGTATCTTCTACAAAGCTCAGCCATCTGGCTGTTGTGAAAGCCTAAAACAACATAACAAAAACAAATGGCTAAGATTCCTTTATTTTTCTAAGGAATATTATGGGTGTGGTGGGGCTGTTCTGGCAGTGTGTATGTGTGTGGGTCCAGCAAAGGATGGCTCTAACATAGCATCATCTACTTGATAGATGAAGTTTTCACTTCAATTATTGGATACAATAATCCTAAAATATACTTGACACTTAAATCCATAGTTTACAAAGTGAAAATGTAGTATTTGAAAAGTCAAAGGTGTCCCTGCACACAGACACATCTCTGATTCAAGAAACACATTTAATAAAAACATACCTATCAGATGCAGACATGAAGATGAACTTCATTCCTCACGATAGAAAGTGTACAAAAAGCTTCCAGAATTACTTACCAGCCACTATACACATTCATGTACTGTTTCTGTGCACAGAGTCTGATTTATAAGCCTAAAGATAGAAAGGGAATGCCAACTTCTTTTCATCTTTTACTTAGTTTAAAGGCTCAGCAGGCTCCTTCATCAATGAGCCACCCCTAGGGCAAGGCTAACCTGCAAGGCTCATCTGCAGCTATGCCAAATTTTCTAGCATCGTGCTTAATTCTTGACTCTCGAGATGAGCCAAACCACAACAAAAAATATGTCCTTACACATTCAGTAGTGTTGCTTTAGAGGGAAATTGGACGAATAATTTCAAAATGTGAGCAAACAGTTAAGATACATAAAATTCCTCTTTTTTTTCCTATTTATTGCTGACCCTCGAGACAAGTAGAACACTTAATCCCTTGTAAGCAATTTGCATACGCAAGGATCTGTTTAAAATTCTTATACATGTTTTATCTTTCGCTGGATAAATATATCACTAAACATCAATCTTGGAATGTAATGAAACGCACAAACATCACAAATAGGTTGATGTTCAAACTACATATTGCTCAGACAGACAAATTCTTAGCAAAGCTAACTTCACATAAATGGACACAGGGCAAGGAGGAAATCACTTTCAAAATATCACTTCCACACACATCATTAAAACTTATGATTGAGAAATGGGGCAAGGGTAGCTACAGATTAGGTCCACATGGTGTTTGATTTTCCATGTAAAATATGGATCTTGGCTCCATGAGCGTGTATTGGAGCCAGAACTGAGGAAGGGAGAAGAAAAAAAGGATTATTTCCAGGCTAGAAAGAAGAGGGTGTGAACATGGGTACGTGACCAAGCAGGGCCTCCCCCCTAAACAAAAAAAACCAAAGAAAACCAACCAACCAAACAAAAACCCACTAAGATAGCACTTTTATAGGCTAAGGACTACAGAGCTACTTTATTAATCCCTTCTTAATCAATGGTGTAAATTTCCTGCCCAAACTTTTGACTTGTGGCTAGCACAAATTTGTGGGATACACATATTGATCATAGCATTTCATTTTTATTTCACACCAGGAATGACTAGAAATCTCATAAGAAAGTCCTTTCAGATTAATCAAGCCAATTTTTCACTCAGTGAGGTTCATAAATTATCTTAAAAAAAACCCCATATCTATCTAAGCAAAATTTTATCCAGTATTATTTAGTGCTCAAAGCAAAGGTGTTTCCTCTTATTGAGGCATCTTCTCAATGTTTTTCAGAACAGGATTAGTCAGTCAAGTAGTAAAATAAAAATACACGTGACAGGCATTTGTTGGTGCCACAGTCAGATCTAGGTTATAGATCATTCCTAAGAAATCATGAGGTTCAACATTGCTTATGTAGTCAATCTCAAATCCTTTGAAATAAGATAGGTAAATGTAAAACTCATGTCATCTCTTACACTACCACCAGGAAAAAAACAAAACCACTAGGAAAACAAAACAAAACATACAGTTGAACTTTGCCATCTCTTCCATAGCTTTTCAGTAATAGGGTAAAGAGAATTTTCACCTGGTTAGGCATTCAAATCCAGTTTTGCCCCCGAACTTGCATTAATTACACAGAAGATCCTTGGGCTGGTTAGTGTAAAAAGCAGGCTCATGACTTCTGTGATTATTTATGTAATTCCCACTTCTCATTTAAGAGTGAAGTTGCCAGCATTATGTACAGTGCAGCACAGAAAGTATTCTTCATCTCCTCTTTTCCTCAATGTGACAAATAATGTGACTGTATTTTTCCCCACATGCTCTCAAATTCATAGTCAGCACTGAAAGAGCCCATCAGCACCTGGAAGCATGAACAGATGTTATCTGGCCAGTCATTGCAGGCATATTCCCCTCGGTCTCTCACACTCGCCAGTTGATCCTATTGGAAGATGTCCATTCGCGCAGAATTGCAGAACAGCCAAAAAGCTGGTCTTTATGAAGAACAAACAGACATTTTCCTTTTTATCAAATCAACGATACTTGAAGCCTCAGAACTTGCAGCATTCTTGTTCACTTCTTCACCACCTCATACCCACCCACTACCAGCCGACAGCAGAGAAGTGCCGTATTTCTCCAGTTAGCAATGCAACTTGCCAGGGAAGGTGCCAGGGGTTGTTCTGCAGAAGGCAATGACCAAATCGAAAACCTGCGCATCTCCCAGCAGGGTCTCACGCTTAGAAAAGCCTCACCCAAAGTCGCTTCTTTGCTTTCGTCTTATCCTATCACATGATTTAACACACATACATGTTAATGTCTCGTCTCACAAAATCAACCAAGGCAACCATAAATGTACAAGAAAGTTCGGAGAGGTTTCCAATCTTTCAAAGATAAAAAATTGAAACTGGAGAGCGTCTTACTTTAGCCGGCCACAGAAATGCATATTTAACTTCTTAATCAAGACAAGAGAGTTCTAATTTCATCTACTTTTTTTGGGCGGGGGGGAAGTGATGGTAATATTCACTCCCAGCTCCACAAAACTCTGAAGATTATACGTTTAGAAATATTTTTGATTCATTACAAAGACGATTTTAACATTTGGTAGTTGACAAAAAAAGCTCAGCTGATGGATCTTAGTCTTAGCAAACCCTGTCATTAACTTTAATTTGATCTTCTACTTCCACAGAGAAAGACACACCGTACTTTGGCAAAGGCACTTCAGTTCAGATTCTCTAAGAATGAATTATCAATACTATTATATTAATGTACCTAGGAAGGATATATATATGTCGCCTATGGCATTGTAATAGCAGGGACCGCAGGTCTCCCACTTGTATATATCACATTGACTATAGCTGAAATACCAGATGTTATTTATAGGATTGAGATAACTAAATAACTTGTATTTTAGCTTTTTTGTTTTATTTGAACAGGAACCTTAATATCCAATCTAAAAGGGCTTGCTTATGTTAGGAAAAGTATTCAAATTTAAGAAATCAAATCTACATCTGAGAATCTTTTTTTCAGCACTAGAGAGGTTTGCTCTTCAGATCAAGTACAAATTTTCAAGTGGGTTATATATTTCATATATATTTTCAGAAATCTGGCTTTATAATAAAGGCTAAAATTAGATGGAAGAGAATACAAACAATATAGAAATAATAATTTTTCAGTTAAATACATAGCATGGTCTCAAAACCAGCTAGCTGGCCATTTTGCCCCCTTCCAAAAACCGTAATATCTACTAATACTTAAAAGAGATACCGTGTTTAGAGCTTTACTGGATCATAACGCTTCTCTTGTATATATTCTCTGAAACATTTCACAGTTGACTGAGATTTATGAGCTAAACGAGAAACCCACTTGCATGAGTAAGGCTTTGTAACTAAGCAAGTAGAAGGTAGCTCTAACCATGGAAATAAAGTATGTTATTCAAATAACTCCATTAAATAAGGCATGATGCGGCAGCAACATTACAAAGGCAAAATGCTGGAGAAAACAAATCATAGGGGGAAAAAAAATGTGACAAAATTAGAAGTAGCACTGGGAAGAAAAATGAGATAATCTTTGTCATCACTGAAAGCAAACTGAAACAAAAACAGAAAACAATCCCAGGGAGGTTCAAGATAAAAAATAAGGTACAGAGATTTACAAAGCATCTTGGAAACTGATACAGGTTTAAAACCTTCATTTTTTCACATCAACAGTGAAAGAGGCAAAGATCAAAACTGTAATTCTTTAGGAGGATACCAGCTGATTCATAATTGCAAAGGGTACTACCTTGATCAGCTGCTGGGAAACATTAATTCCTACTAGATTTTGGGGGAGAGGATAAAATAGCATTAGTGTAAATTGAGTGCCCCAAAACATGCATATGTAGGGCTCCTATTTACCACTAGACATTCCTGAAAAGCTTTCAACTTTCATGTATAACATTCCTAAAGTGAACAGTCTGCCGAGTACAGAATAACTGACAGAAAACATTAAAGAATCCAGGTGTAACTTCTTACAGAATTAGTTTCGGATTTTGGTTTTCTGTTGGGTTGTTTTTTGTTTTGTTTTTTTTTTTTTTTCCACACCAGTTGCCAAACATTCTACTGTTTCCTTGTTGTTGGGTGAGACTTAAAACCCAAACAAGAGCAAACCAGAACAAGGATGACATTATCTGTATAAACCGACAGGAGTGAACAAAAACAGAGGAACACAGATAATCAGAGGTTGAAAAATTCAGCAGGC
>NW_010398312.1:43369-49222 GCF_000710305.1 Buceros rhinoceros silvestris | reverse complement strand
ATAAACCGACAGGAGTGAACAAAACCAGAGGAACACAGATAATCAGAGGTTGAAAAATTCAGCATGACAGATGAAGGAAGAAGTAGCAGTTATTTCAATGCTTCCCCATATTTTTCTAGAATGTTGAAGCCCTCTGTTTCCAAAACTTCTGAGGCCTGACATTGCTGGGCTACATTTGTGTGCATGAGGTTTGCCAAAAGAGAGGAAGCTCCACACTGCAAGAGCCACCTCATCTTTACAGAGAAAACACAAAGTGCACTCCCAGACCAAAGCTGGCCTGCTTCTGATCTGGTCCAGTACTTACAGGACATGGACAAAACTTCACACCAGGAATGAAGTACAAGGGAAAACAAAGGCAAGAAAGGAACCCAGTTCCAGAAAGCCCTGGTTTATTTCTAAAGACTGAAAATTCACACGGGATCAAAAATTATGTAACAGACCAGACGTACAGACCATTATGATCTACAGATTAATAAGCTAATAAATGTGCATCTGCATCTGAGACAGATTAGACTGTCCTTGTTTTAAATTGATACGTTATTTTAAAATACATACATGAATGTAATGCAAAGTGTGTGCTACTCCACAGCCAGCGTTTCTTTATAATTCACCAGTTTAATGAGACAGAAAACATTGTGGTTATTCTTTATAAGGTGACTCTGTAGGGGGAAATTATTTCTATAAGTCAATCTGAATGGATACTTCACAACTCTTTTCCTCACTTGCATTTTTTTTTCATTCAAAACCTCCCATAAGCAGAATTCCAATAACAAAGTTGAAAAATTCCCTCAATAATTAAAATAATCATTAAATTCTTCAACGAAAAGGTCTGAAAAATACCTGGAAATAATTAATTTCATATGTATATGTAAAGTGGAACATTTTACATTAACAATTTGTGTTACTTTATCCAGTTGGCAAAGTCAGTGGTATCTATCTTCTCTAGTTGAAAGACTTCTGTAAGTACTACAAGGAAAATCCTGAATCATGAGTTTTCCAGTAAAATACAGACAAACAGAAAAAAATTCTGCCAATGTAATAATTTATAGACAGAAAATTCATTCAATATATTTTCCACATTTTTCTTAGGGGTAAATTTTCTGTGTTGGTCTCTGGGGAGCTCCGCACAAGACTCTGGACTCCTCAGCACAAGAAGGACATGAACCTGTTGGAAAGGGTCCAGAGGAAGGTCACAAAAATGATCAGAGGGATGATCTGCTATGACGACAGGCTGGGACAGTTGAGGTTGTTCAGCCTGCAGAAGAGAAGGCTTCAGAGAGACCTTATTGCAGCCTTCCAGTACTTAAAGGGAGCTCTTCAGAAGGATGCAGACAGTGTTTTCAGCAAGGCCCATTGCAACAGGACAAGGGGAGATGGTTTTAAACTTAAAGAGGAGAGATTTAGGCTAGATATAGGAAGAAATTTTTTACAGTGAGGGTGGTTAAACACTGGCAGAGTTTGCCTAGAGAGGTGGTAGATGCCTCAATCCCTGGAAACATCAACAATCAGGTTGGGTGGGGCCCTGGGCTACCTGATCTAGTTGAAGATGTCCCTGCACACTGCAGGGATGGGGGTGGGGTGGTGGGGGTGGACTAGATGACCTTTAAAGGTCCCTTCCAGCCCAAACCATTATATGATTCTACAAAAATCAGATCCCTGATTAACACTGCCCTTACCAATGAGAACTAACTTCACTAAGAAGCATTTCTACAGTTGTACCGTACAGACAAATCTGATACAATACTGACACACCACACAGCTGGAAGAGAATGCAGACTGTGTGGGAACAACTGTTTTTACAGTTTTACAAAGCCAATTACTTAACTTTTAGTGAAGAAAAGAGACTAGGGGATGTGTCTGTGTTTATATTATCCCTCTAAAGCCAAGCAAGCCAATGCCAAGGAGAAAGATGCACGTTAATTCCATGCAGTAAAAGAAGCTGCAAGCATCCTGGGAGACATCCTGTGTTCCAGCTTGCTTTTGCCAAGAGGAGCTGCAAGACATAGATTTTATCTCAGCATAAGTGTTCATAGCACGATCACTTTCACTTTCTTTCACATCTGCTACAGTCCTCAAAATTTGTATTAAGCTCTACCACATGCAACTCCCCAAACTGCTATTCAAGAACATAAGGGTTCAGTTTTCTTCATATATTAACCATCCAGAGAGCCAAAACACATCTGACATAACAGCAATTGCAGCTCTTTGATCAAACCGTGGAAATCGGTCAGTGCTAATAACCAAAATAACAACTCAAGAACAAACAGTTTACATTTCTGTAACCAATATCAGACTTAAGCAAGCAGACAAGGACTGAGTTCAGTGTTGTCAGGTTAGAGAGCTCACACCGTGCTGTTCTCAGCACAGGATGAAAGAGATGGATAGAGATGGTTTTTCCTGCTCCTCTTCATGGATGGTTTGATTTGACAATAATTCAAAATTTATTGCTAGTATAAGGTAAATCGAAGGGTTTGATTTTAGCAGCACTTAATGATTAACCAATTTAAGAACCAGCAAGTGATTTAGCAAAGTAAAATAGCGCCTTGATCACAGATTCAAGAATTACAAGTTTCACACTAACTTACTACAAGGTACCTTAAATCACAATATATATATATGTATAAACACTGAACATACAGATACACAGACAGACAGACAGAAATACTTGGATCCAGAGCCCTCTCTCAAATGCACAAAGCAAAACACCTAAATGGGCAGAGAGGTGGGAGAAAGACACCAGCCTATTGAAGACTTCTGACTTGTCAGGTACTTTTCCATTACAGCCTAACTCGGGTGATGTAATGGTTCAGTTTGCGCATATCCAGAACTTGCTGGATCTTGAGGTTCTGGCGTTCCCACTTTGGGTCACAACCAAGTACAAATGTACCAGATCATAAGACTGACTGATTGTCAAAGACGGTAAGGGAGGAGGCAGGTAGGAGTCATGTATGCTGAAAGGGTGCCTCAACACAACACTCTGGTCCACTACAGGAGGTAATTGTCATTGTTGTCACCAGAGAAGAGGGGAGATCCAAAAGCGTTAAAGGGGAGCCTTGATGCTCTGGCACACTGCGGGAGGTAATTGTCATTCCCCAGAGAACAGAGAATTCTGCTCCTTCCATGAGCAGCAAAAGCAATACTTCCTGAGAGCCCAGTCCACAGGACAGATCTTCAACAGCACTGGAGTACACGGCTGAGGTACAAACTATCCCAACTTTAAAATCAGCTGAAAATCTTGACTTACTTGCTCAAAAAGAAAAAAAAAAAACCACAGATTTCTAATCTTCTACACCTAATGTAAAATATTAATTCTATGCTCAAGTGTAGCACTGCTGATTTACTCCAGGTGATGATCCAATGTGGAGTTACTCTGGAAATAAAATCTCAGTGAGAAAAACAACTGATATTCAGCATTGTCCTCCCAGATATCTGCTATCCAAATGGCTCCCACCATTCCAGGAATTACTCTGCACAGAAGATCTTAGCATCCATCGGGGTTCAAAAGTTTCATGAGAGCACTTACTAACCTATTCTGAGATGTAATTTTCATCAATTTTTTTAAAAAGGCTACACAACATGGCTTATATCACAAATCTCCTTTTTATTCACAGAAATCTTAACATTATAGATGATATGAAGAGTATTTTCCTCCTAAGTCAAGAAACAAGTATGTTTTTTCCCCTTTCTCCCAAATGGCAAAACTTGTTCCATTTAGGAAAGCTTGCAGTTCAAACAGATTTTCACTGAAAAAGAAGTTTACAAAAGTGGTTTTGAACAATCTTTTGGAAAAACATCCAATTTTTTCCATTAATTTGCCTCTTGAGTGTAACTAAATGAATGCCTTTTGTTTGCATTTATACATTTTTCCCCTTCAGTTGTCTTTCCTCTATTCAGCTTTTTAAATAGAAGACTTTTCTTCCCCTCCATTTATTATTTATGAGACCTGTAGAACTGTCTTCAGGAGTTCCCAAAAGGCAGTAGCACATTTCTCAACACATGGGATTCCACTGATGAGACATATACATGTGTCCATATATTGTTGAGTCACTGCAGCATAGATAAAAGAAGTCTGGACCTTCTTCCAACAACCACTTTAAAGCCTGTTTTGGTGTTTCTTCAAGTACTGCAAATAAAGAAGTAAAATCCTGCTCAGCAAAATATTACATGGTTTACTTATAAAAAATAACTGAAAGATCCAGATATATTGTAAAGTTATTTCTCCACAGAGTCTATTTGATTCACAGTTAATGCCATGAAAAGTAATTTCTCAGTAGGAAAAATAAAATTAGACCATATGAAAACAGTAAGTACAGCACTGGCTTGCAAATACGGTAATCAGAGCTACACTATATGCCCTTCCTGGTGGGATGACTGCTCCAGGTTTGCTCATTAAATTGTGAAGAGTTGGCTGTTCACAGTCTTCTGTCAGGTGCTACCTGATGATAGGAAGTTCTTCCCGACACATTACAGCAACCAAGTGGCTTGACAAATGTCCTGCAAAACTGGAATATTGTATCTCAGCAGCATGCAATGGAGTTTTGCCAAACGCCTAACAGCCCTATTATTTCTCCCTGACAGGCTGTTTTACAGAAGTTATCATTTTCTGATTACACTAAATTAAAGTATGGGTTGCTGGACAGAACAGAAGGATATTTACATTGGACCTCTGGCATCATTTTAATGAGATAAAGGGCAAACACAAGCCAGAAATGCTTCAGAGTGACAGTACAACTTGTTATACTGTATATTTATTTTTTAAAAAAGGATAAAGTAATTTAATCCCTATTGCAATAGAGTTTATTTTCCCTAAAGTTGAAGCCACCAAAAAAAGAAGATTAAAAAAAGGTAGGAATAGGGAAATACTCAACATTTCATTGAAGTGAAAATGGGGCAGAAGATCCATTCTTAGCAAAATTAATCTACTTTACTCAAAATTATTAACACTCAAGAATTAGTAACATACTCCACTAAATTGTGAGATAGATAAACGTATGTCTTAGCAAGTTAAGAAAGTACATTTATAACAAGACTCTCTTTGGTTTTAAATAAAATTCAGACTGAACATTCTCTCCTCCTGTTGAGGAGTATCTGCCTACTGCCATCATTTATCTCACTCCTTTGGAACATAGGACTAATTGGGCAGCATTGGGGTTCTATGAAAAACAACTTCCATGGAGATAAAAGCTATTAAATTCTGTCTAATAATTCACCTTCTTGTCTGTACCACTCAACTAGGCATGGAGTGGATGAAAGCAGATATGGAATGGGCAGGGTCTGCTGCCCCATTAGCATATCATGCAACAAAGCTGCAGATGCAACTAAGAGCAAATGATAGTACAGCAAACAGACGGAACTATTTTTTTCAGACAACAAAAGAGCAGGAGTTTTTTTTTTTTATGCTTTGCATTCCTTCTGTAGGAAGAATAAAGTCACGTGTTCAGTATACAGCATGCTCCATTCGTATGTTGATTCGCAGGCAACAAACAACTGTATATTGTTTTCTAGTTTCAAAAAGATCAACCCAATTGGTAATTAAGGCATAATTATTCTGGCCCCGTATCTATTACAATAAAAATTAAATCTTCATGACATTTGTAGTTTCCAACAATAGAATAAAATAAAGCTGCATAGAAAAGAAACAGGGCTTACATCTGTTATTTTAACTATGGGAAAAGCAGAATAGCACATATGTTAAAGATTAATCCTGATCAAATTACATAGAAATCTGGGCTCATGGTAATGCCAAACATGAGGAAACTGAAAAACCTATCAAGGGTTATATCTGACATACGAGAATCAGAACACTATAATCTTTCCATGTTAGTTTGCAATGCATCACTGACCCGTGTAGGG
>NW_010398312.1:16249-43283 GCF_000710305.1 Buceros rhinoceros silvestris | reverse complement strand
GGACCAGCACTATGGTACCAGAAACAGAACATAATGTTCTTGGTTTTGAGGCTGAACTTCCTGTGCAGGTTTTAATGGTTATAAAACCCATTTGATATCAGTAAAGATACTTCTGATCTGCACCAGAATAACACCTTCGCAGCTGCAGTTATTTAAGGTACTACTGTTGCCCTTTTTGCTAGCCATAAGCAGAGACAACAGAACTGAACATTATCTTACCTGTAAGCTTAACTAAATCTTTTACTCTATGCAACCCCCAGAATCAAACTGCCTGCGGTAAAAAGAGAATTGATCCTAGGAAAAATGAAACCATCAAATTAAATACCTTGACGACATAATGAATACAGTTATTCATGTGACAGCCACTTAACTTTACAGCTCCAGCCAAAAGACTTTCAAAGCCAGTAAGTCTCACATTTGACTAAAAGGCCTGAGCATCATCCCAACAGTGAGATCCCAAAGGATTTAAAAAACATAACGCTATTGCGACTACAGAGGGATTGTTTGCTCACAAGGGAGGCTGACAAGGGAAAGGCAGAATTGTCTGATCTGGATGCAGTGGTTTCAAACTCCAAGAGTCAAGTTTGAAATACAAAGGCTGCCTGAAAGAGTCAGGTCCAGGCAGTACCAGCTCTGACTCCTGACTAAAAATAGAACGGGTCATGTAATGCATAAAGTGAATTTCAGTTCTTTCTGGCTGGAGTTTGCTTGCACCTAAATGAAGTAAAAAAATTAATCGGGTTTTTTTTCCAAAATTCAGCTTCTTGTCACATAGTTGTTAGGCTGCAGATCCTCCCTGAACTACTCCTGCAAGATAAGTCAAGTGGTATTTCTTTGGAACTTTCACTGTATGGTTTCCCAAACAGAAAGTGATCTTAAAATGTCGAGGGAAAAATTAAACACTCCTCAAAAAGCGTTCTGTACTCTGCTGATTAGTTTTGTGATTAAGTCCCATTGTAAAATTCTACATAATCATTCCATGTCACACTCTTACTAAAGAAAATTCTTCTATATAGGAGGTGTGCATAAAGACCTTATGAATGACACGAGTAACACAACACACAGAGCACTGCATTTCAAAAGTGTTTTGAATTTCGCAAGCTAGTGAAGGTTGGTCAGCAGTGAATTCATGGAAAGCAAAAGGCAGAAAATACTCTGTTTCCAAGTCTGTATTAGCATTTTATTTTCCCTTCTGTTCCCAGACCCTAGTCCTAGCAGTCATTCAAACCTGGATGGTAACGTGCCAAAAATATCAGGAGATCTGGCCACAACTGGCATGCCCTGAATGGAGAATTGTTTTTGTCAAACCATACTGAACTAAGTCATTAGTTTCTCCACTTATACTACTGAAACCTAAAAAGAAAATCATTCATAACCACAGCAATACAGGTTTTCAAAATAGCAGCTGAGTCCACAGAGACAGCTAGATCAGAGAATCTGCAATTGGTCTGGTGTTCACATAAAAGGAGTGAAACAGTTGAGGTGAGGAACTTCTCAGAGATCAAAAACTGAAACACTATCTACAAGGATGAAGTATTTGCCTGAATACTTCTAAATGTTTATTTCAATATAGATGAATAAGTTATTTTTTCCTCCCCAAACCATTTTATACTGCAGTTAAGGATCAGGTAAATGAGTTGTCTTGGGCCACCAATCTGGAGCTTCAGCCTTGGCCTACAAAAAGTGTTCAAGCAACTGTTGCTTCCAAAGCACTGACCCACTGCCTTCTGGAAACTTGGGATTAGTCTCCCAAGATTCATTAGTCTCTTCTTGTCTCAAAAATACAACTTTCCACCAGGCACTGTCTGAAGGGAAAGGGATTACATATAACATTAATAAACATGTTTCAATTTCTCCTCCTGTTTAAAAAAAAAAAATTTAAAAAAATCAAAAAAGTACTGAAGTAACTAGGCAATTCCAAAACCTTCACATTGTTATAATCGGAAATTTTTTCAATATAACTAGTAGTAAATTTATGCATGGCTATTTGGTACCATTTGGACAATATTAGGTTAAGTACAAAGAAAGATCTTCTCCTTCCTGATAAAAACAGCCACAGTAGCCTCTTCAGCTTTTCTTTTCTGACACTGAATAAGTCATGTTTTTTCATCTCTGCTCGTACAGGGAGTTTTCCATTCTGCCAATGATCCTGGCTGGACATTCCAGTTTGGATCCACATCTTTTGATCATGAATGATTAGAATTGCTCACAACATACCCAGAGAGGTCTCAAGTGCCTGAACATGAGTATCAGTACTCACCACTTGGGAGCACTTCACTGGATACACATTTCATTTTTTCCATGGCCATGTCACACTGATGGCTCAGTTCTCTTCCTGTGAAGGAAGAGTATGCAATCAACGCACCCAGATCTTGTTCCTCTGTAACTGCTTCCAGCTGTGAGCCTCTGGAAGAGATGCTTTGATTCTCTGGTGCCCAGTCCTGGGGTTTTTTATTGATTTTCTATTACTTTGTTCTCCAAGGCCGTCCAGCTCTTAATAATATTAAAAAAACTGTCTTATGGTCCCTCCTTAAAATTTTTATCATCAATAGATTTCATCAGCATAATCCCATTGTTTATGCCAAAGTCACTAATAAAAAACACAGAACAAAAGTAATTCTCTCCAATCCTATCCTTGAGGAAACAAGAAGTCATCTCCATCCAGACAATCTTTTTTTTTTCATAACTGGATTCATTGTTGACATATTTTGAACTGTTCCTTATGTGCTATGTACATTTTCTACCACTTGCTATCATAATAATTTGCCATTATTTCTCCCAGTTCTTAACGAATAGTTTTCCAGTGTTAGATTTAAATTGAAAAGACCCCAGAGAACTGTAAAGTACTTGAAATTTCTCTGTGAACTGCTGTATTGAAACAATTAACTCTCTTGTTCAACCCATGGGAGATCAATTTTCTCTCGTCCCTGGTGCACAAATAGATGTAGATCCCAGTTGCAGCAAGACTTTGAAGGAAAAGTGCAGACATAAGTATGGAAACAACTTGCGAGAATATTTAAAACATCCGTCAAGTTGAGCAGAAACCCAAAGAGGTCCAGCGGGAAGCTTCTGCAATATGGAGTTAATGCAATCCACCTCGACAAATCTTTATCCTAAACAAAACCACGTTGTATTTCAATTTCATGCCTCCTTAAAAGTACCTCCTTTAGACACTAGTATGTCTGAAAAAGGTTCTCTGTGAATTCTTGCTATGGTCAGCTCAATTTATAAACTGCTGGTTATATATTCAAACATTAATCAACACAAAATACACAGATTAATTTTGTTTTTTTATTACTCATTTATGAATTCTCTTTGAAAAAAACAAATATTTCTACAAGCATTTACCTCCTATAAAGTTGCAGGCTGCACATATTTAACTCAAGCTTCTTTCAAAGAACACCATCTCCACCCTACCCCCCAAAAAAACCCCAAACAAACCAAACCACCCATGAACTTACCCCCCAGGTTTACAGTTCCTTGAATAAACTTTCTTTCTTAGTTATTGCTTAGCTATTTTTTATTTCTTACATATTCTAACTCAAAACCATTTTTAATTATTATTTTTGAGATTGGTACTTCAGTCCACAGGTTCACTATTCACCATATTCACTAATTCACCATACTTTTGACATCTTTTCTAATATTTACACCTTATAAGTTTTAGAACTCAGCAAGATTCACCCCAGTCTCCATCTGTATGCTTGAAGATGTTTGCACTGTACCTGCAACATAAAAAGAGAGATCCCGTAGCAAATTCTGAAATAGGCTGTGAGGTCTTTCATGTATTTTCAGCTTTAAAGACCAACAGACTGTACTAAATAAAACTAAGATTTGGCAACAGATTTAAAGTTTCTGGTTTCAGCAGTACGAAAAGAAAATCACAGAAGGTTATGGCTCAAGGGATCCAGGAAATCTCAGCTCTCACATCAGTTTCTAAACTCAGTTTCCCATGCTCAGAAAACATAGCACTTTTTGCTCTAATAGTCCCTGTTAGAATGTGCCATTTGTCATACACTCAACAGACTGATTTTCAGGGCTGTAACCACTAATAATTCCAACATTTGTAAGCCCTGGGAGCCTCGTCAAGAGCCTAGGCTCTATCCATGAGTCTTTGAATCTCTAGGAACAGTTTTCTAGGTCCAGCTTAGTCCATCACATCCTCGACGGGCAGCTGGAACCCAAAATGGCAATGCCTATTGCCCACCCCTATCGGAGCTGCCTTTTCACAATTTCTCACTTCAGATGCACATCTCTTGATAAAGATTAACTCTTCAGAAATTACAGCATAATTATATCCAAAGATGTCTGCAGATGGGGAGAAAAAGTTTGGCACAGAATTTCTAGAAAACACTGTGAACAACAAAACACCTGAGATTTACAAACCACTAGAAAATTATGGGCTGTCACTTCTACCACATAGTCTTTGCTTGGGAACCTGTTCCTGCTCAGGAATGACTTGCATCTGTCTTCAAAAACTACTGCAGTTCTCCCATCACTAGGAGGCATGCTCATTTCTTCTACCAATCAAAGCTTGTGACCCTCTTCTTCTGTTTCAAAGACCTTTTAATTATTCCTCCTGTTATTAATAACTTCCCACAACTTCAACATTTTTTTGCTATTTTAAAAAAGTACTGGCAAGCTGTTGCTGAGCTTCTGTTATCCAGCCTTCTAGAATACTGTACACCTCAGCAGACTTTCACTAAAAATAGAATTACATTAGAAGTTAACACACCCATTAAATAACGAAGTCCTACCAACATGCGATGAAAATACACAGCAAAGACTCTTGGGCCTTTTGTGTATTCTTACATCATCACTTACTCTTTCTATGTTTCATTTCCTCTTCTATAATACTGGAGCAATACTTTATTGCTCCTCTTCGACTGGTCTCTGTAGGCTCAAATCCTGCAACGTGGTGCATTTCTGAGGAGTCCCACAGCACATTTTTCCTACTACATGTTTACAGTACCTTGCAGAAAAGGACTTCAATCTTGGAGAAATTATTTCAGTACTATTTTAATACAAATTCTAGTGCAAAAAATTTGAACAAAAAAGTTTAAGCACTTAATAAATATGAAAGCACCATAAGTTAAATGATTTCTTGTATAATCCCTGTGATCACAGCCACAAATACCAGAAAAACAGTTCAAGAGCTGATCTACATAAATAGAAAGTTGTGAATTAAATTAAAAATAACCCAGGACAAATTAATATGAATTAGCCAAATAAATCAGATTTCACCATGAAAAGAAAAATAGCATCACTAGTACAAGAGAGCTATGAGAATAAACACCAGTGAATTAGCTTTCCTTGGGAACTGAAAAAGAATATAGAAAATGCAAAAGCACAGACTTCTGTAGGAAAAGGAACTCCTGACAGTGTATTACAATGGATACTACGTGTGGTCCTTGGTCATTATTTGACACCGCAAGCTTTCTGTAAAGCAAGGAGCAGCCAATGGCTCCATTGCCCAGCTATGCTGGAAAGTTGAACTTCTATAAAAACAAAAATATTTAAAGATGAGCAGCAGAATAAGAAATCAATTACTAGTAAATTCTAGCCACAGAGTTACAGTAAAGTAACTCCAGACATAGACCGACAAGGATGAGATTTAGACACAAACCAGGTAACATTACTACATGAAATCGGACCTATCATATTGGCCCACAGCTGTAATTCAACAATACATACACACTGCCTCTGACAGCGATTTCAGACATTTCTCCAGAAGCAGCCATAATCCCCAGAACTGACAATTACAGATGACTCTGCCCGTGGACATTTTTACTTAGATCCAGACAGCTGCATTTTCACCATTGATTAAGATGTGCCCCAAGACCATTTTCAGCACTGGACTCATTCTCCATCTATATTGCTAATGCAAACGGTAAGAGAATCATGAGAAGAGGCTTTGGCTCCCTACTTCATTACGTGATGTAGGCAGAGGGCTGAGGGCGCTTGACAGTTTGCTCAGGCCATGCATTGTTTTTTATCATAGCATTGTTTTTTATCACAGCAATCAAGAAAACAAGTTCCCAAATAGGCATCTTGGAATACCTATTGAGCAGAAGGATACCACCTTAAAAAGGAGCTCAAATACATCTTCCTACTCCAGTCTGAATCACCCAAGGACCAACACTACTTGCCCAGTCCCCTGCCCACCCATTAACACAATGATAAAGAGTTAAGTACATAATATGCAACATATAAATAGTGCCTACACTTCTCATCAGTGCCCAAGTAATACTACCTGGGAAGTGACCTGGGTTAATAATATTTGAGGTCCAATTGCCCTGGCAGGCTCAGATTCAACTTTTAATTCCTTTTCCTCATGAACAGAGAGCTTCCCAGGAGCCAGGAGTCGGCTTGATTAAGACCAGTCCCAGTAAAACTGGGATTCCAGGGTATTCCTACCTATTCACTGAAGGCCATATACACCTCTAAAATCCTTCCTTGTAACCTGAGGTGTGGATGTTTTGCAGAAAAAAGCTTAATCCCACTCTAAACAAATATTACTGCAGCATACCAAAGCAGGCAACCAACAGCAAAGTGAGAGAGCTAAAAACACTAGGGTGCATCCAAAGTCAGCAGGCAATCAGCCAGATTTTCAGCTAATACAAAACAGCATTAGCCTCATTCAACATCTTCGGTGCAGAATCATCTTCTAGACTTACAGCACACACATTGCACTTGAACTCCCCCATCAAATTCTTCACAAGCCAAATCTCAGCGTCACCCACCTCCTTCTCCCCAAACCCCTCCGTTGTATCCTGTTACTAATACAGCCGGGCTCCATTATCGCACCCTCCACAACCCTGTGAAAGCACATCCTGCACACAGCTAAGTGCTCCTTTAGCTGCTCTCTTTGTGCTAGGTGGTGCTTTCAAGCTTCTCTAATGGCACGAGTAGCATCCTGAATATTAACTTTCAAAACTGTTTCTAGAGTACCTTAAGGAGATACAGATTCGTGTAAGTAATTACACACTTTCCATAGAATGTAAGGTACAAAAATGGGAAATGCTATTTTATTCCACATCACGGACAAAGCACTGCACTTTACTAAGCCATATTTATACAAAGGCATGTCTTACTATATTGTATGTCAGAGTTCACTGATATCCTCCATTTCCAGAATGGCTTAAATATGAGTCCATTAGTGCAGTGACCACAATTCTGCATCTACATTTAGAAGCAAACTGAGTGACCTGTACTGGAGATAAGTAAACAAGAACTTTTCTACTTTAACTGCATCTGGAAAAAAAAAAAAATGTGCTGTACAAGACATTTCAAGAGCTCAACTGTGGGCTGCTTTATATCATTAGTACTTACTGAACAACTGGAACAACTGGAAGCTGACTGATTTCTTACTTTATCCAGAATTTACCACTTGGCTACTGTAATGTTCCCTGTTACTTTCAAGAGTACAAATGAAATGAAAAACCATGATTTCATTCACAACAGTTTGGAGTAGATTTTGGCAGGACACTACAATCACTGTGGTCAACCTCTGACTCTGAAGTAAACTGCCTGTTACTTTATTCAATCCTGAGAAGAATGAATAAACATCCTTCTTGCCTCATTCTCACCATGAGAAGCCAGAACAGGAGTCAGTGCTCTGTGTAAGTCTGTTTACATCCTTTATACTTTAGTGTCCACACGTGGAGACAAGTGGCACATCAGGACTAATAGAATTTACATTACTCTAGCACCAATATTCTATGTTATCTTTATAGCAAGAATTATGCAAGATGAACTCTATCACTAACAGTAATAAAAATCTTACCTTCTGATCTAAAATGTTTCTTTAATGCAAAAAATCATCATAATACTATTTCTACAAGTAGAGAAACCAAGACAAGAAGAAATTAAAAGATTTACCCACATTTCACAGCAGGTCAGTAGGAGATCTAGAACCAAAATGTTTCAAAGCTCTATTCACTCAACTGTATATAAAGCATACGTCATGTAACGACTTCAATCAAAGCAACAGCATAGCTAGACATCAACTTCCCAGCTTTCACGTCTTTCTCAGATGAAAACTTAGAAATACTGACAACGCCACTCTTCTGGTTCCTACTCCTCAATAATCAATTTCCTCTGAGAAAGCAAGTATTCTTAAAGGAGTTCTCCAGCGCTGTGCGGGAACTTAAGTTGCTGACATGCACTAGAGGTTGGAAATACGAAATGTAAACAGAAACGTCAAGAGAATAAGACACACAAAAGAGAATGTCTTCTTTTTCTTTAAGATCATGAACATTAGAAGTGAGGGTGTTGGAACAACTTTATCATGCACAGGAACTTTCTTCCATGTAGAATTTACAGCTCCCAGCAGGCTATAAACTTTTAATGCTGAATGCATGACAACCAAGTATTCAGAAGCCACGTGGCCTCCACAGACACAGAGGAAAAACAATGTTATTCCCCCTTAAAAAGTACTCAAATATGGATCCAAACATGAATGTACCTGGGTACAATCTTTTATGTCAGTTATTTTGAAATATCGAGATACTGATCTTGTCTCTAGCTAGGTTGGAGTTTTTAAATCTTATAAATCTCTTATTCTGATCCCTATTTTAATTCCCATTTGATTCCGCTATAATATTTGTCTCTGACAAGTGGCTACAAATTGAAGCTTTTATAAAGAAAAAAAAAATTACCTTCTTTGAAAGAGGCTGGTAGTGAAGCTGTTTCCATAGGAGCCAGCAAAATCACTGCTCCCGTACATCCTTACTGCTTATTACCTACACTGCAGCCTCTCCGTATAGCTTTATTTGACTTGCAACTCTTTTCATTAGCCATGTCATGGTTATCCCATATGAAGACCTGTTATATGGAAGATTCACTTCTCTCTGGAACCTCAAGGTCTTCACAAAGACCAGATCCAAAGCAGTTTGCAGTTTAACTAGAGCTTTGGAGTTTACAGTGACAGATATTTCTATCTGAGTCAGCTTTACCAATTATATGCTGGTCTCATATTTGCTTTGTTTGTATTTTTTTTTCTTACTCTGATTGCACAGAGGAAACACTAATACTAGCCAATTGAATAGAGAACCGATTTGAGCCTGGGATCATCCATGAACAATCAACACTGCAGGACAAGAGATCATTCCATTTGATATATATTATAATGTATTTTTACCACGTAACTCGACTTTTCTGTATGATTCTCTGGTATTTGGGGTATATGCACTAAACCACAACAACAATTAGCATACTGAGAACTGCTTATAGATCTCATATTTAGAAGTGCTGGCTGCATTTATGTTTAAACCAGATAACACAGATGGTTTCCCCTCCACAATGGTATAGTTAATCTAAATTGTAAATCTCTATTTATTTTGATTGTCTTGACAAGACTCATTTGAAATTATCATGGATTTCATTTAAAGGATTTTTTCAATTTTCCCATGTTAAAGGGAATTTCCTGGGAAGGAAAAAAAAAAGGCACTTTCAAAACAAAGAAGTTCTATTAATAGAAAAATATTTTAAATTAGTAAAAATGATGCAAAGCCAAAACTTACTATTTTTTATTTACAAATTGATAAAAGGGTTTGTTCTTTTCTTTTGTGTGTGTGTGTTTATTCTTTAAATTAATATAAATTGGGCTAGTGGGTAAAATTTTTCGCTTGGGTCTTATAGCTTGGTTGTAACCGCAGAATGAGGTGTCGCTGAATATTATAGCCCATTTTCTTTTTTATCTCTGCCAGTTCAACTGATGGTATGATTACCAAGTGGCTTAGCAGGTAGATGACTGCAAACTGGAAAATCCATGCTCTACTTTTGTTTCTGGCACTGTCTGTTGCTCCATCTCAGTTTCTCTAAAATTCTCTGGCACTACACAAGGAACAACATTCTTTGTCTGTTCAAACTTCACAATAAAACACAAATATACAAAGGGGAACAAGCATAAAAAGTCAAATTATTATGACAGAGTCCTCAGCTCCAGTCATGAAGTGTATTAGATCTCTGTACAAAGTGTGCTAAAGAAAAAAAAAAAAAAGCATAATTAGATATAGATCAGGATTGCTATCTAAATAAAACTAGGATAATCAATTCAATAGGCAAACATAAAACTGTTAGGAAAGGGTAAAATCACAGAGATACAGGGTTGAAAATACAAAACTCCCAAAGCTATGCTGGATTTCTGTCACTTTGTGACACTTTTGCTCTCACTTGGAGAGTGACCAGATACCCTGTAGCACTTCGACACGTATTTCTTGTTTACAGAGCTCAAAGAACTTTTCAAAAATAGGAAAATTATAAGCAGATTTTGTCTACAGATGGGGCAGCCAAAGGGCAGAAAATGAATGTTCATGTAATAAGCCACTAGAAGTAGTCAGTACTAGACTTTAGCTCAGTTAAAGATGAACTGAAAACCAGAAAGTGAGAAGGATGCTGTAGTGGAGACAGGCAGACCAGAAGGATGTCAAGGCTACCATGATGAGGAGCTTGACAGCCAAAGATGGAAAAAAGCATCTTCTGATTAGTCTTCCAAGGAAGCAATTCTTACATGATCGTGTCAGTACCTCATACTGATTTAAGAACATACTACCCAACTTCAACCAAAATCGACAGAGGATTATACCTCTCAGACAAGAAGGTTCTTCAGCAAATGCCTAGAGGCACTGTGCAGCCCCTAAAGCCACCCCTTTCAGGTGCAGCAGCCAAGAGTCAGGCTTTCCACAGACTTTCCAAGCAGTCAAAAGAAGTGACTTGAGAGAACATTGGCAGGTCAGTCTTCATATGCACAGCTCTGTTGTGTCCTCCTGTCCATAGGCAGGAGGAATGTGGTACCATATTTGATAATATAGGGAAGCCAAGCTTCATTAGCTGTATCATTCTAGAAACTTCTTATGTGTGAAAGGGAACCCACAAAGGAAAAATAACAGACATTGTAGATTTTCTTATTTTTCATATTGATAAAGGGCAGGATGACTGGTGGTAAACATAGTTTTTCTTTAAAGTATTTACTCATGTCATCTAAGCCTCTTACAACCTTGAAAATGGGTATTACGTTACAAAGTGTCCCAAGAATAACTTCATGAAATCTAGCCCAGAAAATTGACCAGGTATATGTGTGTGTATATACACACACATATACATAGAGCTCAATATCTACATAGACATACCAACCTGCCACCCTTCATATTTCCATGTTGCAGCAACCAGCAAGACTGCTGGCAATGCTGATGTTTTCTCCACAGCACATTTTTCCCCTCATGAATTGATGCTTATAATTTCCCTCTAATTAACTTTAGGCCAGGGTGGGTAGGAGAGTGCAGGGGTGGGGATGTTGGGGCAGCACATGGTCTATTAAGTCTCCTTTATTCTAAACATATAGAGAAGCAAAATATCATTTTTGCCTTTCATGGTCTAAAAGTTCGTTTTATTTAATATTAAAGTGGTGTACCTGAAAGTCCAGCTATTCTCTCACATCATTGCATCTGATGAAATACATCCTGATTTAAACCAATGTGGGGGCTGGAACAGACTAAGGCTGGCAAAACATACTTAAATCTTTGCAGAACTGAATGGGAGGATGAATATTCTCTGAAAAAAGCAGAAATTAGGACATCACCTTAAAAAAAACGACAACAAAAAAAACCACCCAGGAATGGCTCCCAGTAATTAGTTTAAAAGAGATTTGCACGTTTGCTAAATGACAGAAGTTGAGAGCATCTGCTTAGACATTATATTCCCCTATTCTTTTTTACTCCTAAAGTAACCAGCATGCACTTGCCCTTACTGGTAAGGATGTTTGTTTTTTCTGCACAAGAACCAAAGATTGATTAAATTTCACTAAAAATTGTTAAAAAAAAAAGCAGTTCTGCAGCTCTAAAGCATTCTGACTGAATTGAAGTAAAGAACTATTTTTTTAAGTAATCAGGGAACCCTTTCCATTACTTCAAAGGAATGCAGACTTAACTCTCACAGGCAGAGTTCAGGTGGAGGCTGGGCTAAATCCTCTAATACATATAAAGGAGAACAGTCTTCTGTGTTTATACAAAACCAAATCCACAGAGAACACTCAGTGATGGCAAATTATTACACTAAGTAAAACTGAAGACACACACACAAACAAACCCCAAAAAACCAAAACCACATTTTCAAGGGAACTGAAACTAAATCATTAATTTGGTTCTAATTTGGTAAATTCCATCCAACAATAATTTTTCATAATATCACATGTCAAAACAGCTCATTAACTCATTGCCCAACATTTCACTGCATTAACAAATGGATTTTGTTTTGGACATGATGCCTTAGAAGATAACAGTGCCTTTGCGAGTACTAAACCAGCTGTTGCCATGCAGCTGAGAGAGGATTTGTACCTTACTTTTATTTTGAGCTCAAGCTTCAAGTTGGATCTCTCATCCTATAATTAAAGACTGTCCTAATTACTGCCCAAGGATATTCCTCGAGAAACATGCCCAGTTCCATGAAAACAGATCATCTAAATGACATAAAATCTGTAGAAATTGCCTGGGAGGAGGAAGGAAAAAAAAGGTCATCCGAAAAAACATCACTGATCGCACCAAGTGACCATTAACTTACAAAAAAGAAACACTGCCCACACTTATACAGAGAACATAGCTCACCAAGAATGCCTTTTCTAAATAACTGAGAGTAGGAGATCTCCTGTACCAAGAAGGAAAACACGATATTTCAAAGCTGTCCAGGTCAAAGGAATATGGGTTTGGAAAGATGTCAACAGTGTAGGAGGAATGAAATCTCCCTATTCTCTTTACATACTTCAGCATATTTAACTACGTTAAGCTAAACCTGCAATGCAAAGAATTTATCAGGTGTTCTTTGAGCCTTTTCTATTGGTAGCCTTTCTAAATTTTTTTATGTTTACGTCCTCCCCCTCCCAGTGTTCCGACTTCACTATAAAAATTAGATGTTGTTTCACAGACAAAGTATCCTAGTCAAAATAGTTTCAAGAACTTCTGGAAAAAGCACTTCAAGAGGCCTAAGCAATTCAGTGCCAAACCTCGTCCTACATCCACGCTCAGTGGAGAGGCTGGCTGGACACACCAGGATTACAACTGTGTGATACTACTCCACAAGGACTCCATCTTGAAGACCCTTTTAGGATTATGGTGCATTACTCCATCAGTCTGCAAATCAGGCTCTTCTTAAATGGAAGCCTGGAAGGAGGAATCCATAAAATTATCATGTGCTGAATAACTGGTTTTTGTGTTAGCTCGCGAACTCCTACGACACTTCCACGGATACCTCTTAGATTACTTTATAGATCTGTTGCCAAAAGCAAAACCTCCACAAACAGATTTAGGCTGGTAACACAAGCTAGTAAAGCACAAAGCCTAAGAGCCAGATGCGATTTCATCTTTAAAATGTTTCAGTTGAGTTTATGGATTTTAGAATTTACTACTTGATTTTATTGCACAGCAACAAGATGTGAAGGAAGTACTGTTTCATAAAAGGCTGAATATATCCTTTGATACCATTTCTACATTGTCTTTGGTTTAGAAGAGTTTAGTAAAAAGGCAGATCACTATATGGAGATATGTATCACGGCAAGTAGCTCCAATGATTCAGTACTGAGAAAGTCAAAGACACGTGTGTTCAAAGGTTTCTCCACACTGAAGATCCATTTAAGACTTTTGTAGAAACTACCTCAGCACATGCAAACACCCTTTAAAAGGTCTCCTAGCCAGTAAGTCATGTCAGCTGTACACTACTGACTACGGGTAACTACACCGCAGGACTGCAGAACAGAGTGCACCTTCTTGCACTCTGCGTTTCAGTCTCAAGTTTCCAGGGCTGGAATATAACTTCCACATGTTTAAAGCACTTCACCTTTCAAATAAGTGTACAGCTAGGGCTTTCCTTTGGTAACATGGATTTTGGCCAAGGTAATTTTTACAGAACCAACCATTTGAGTACTTTTATTACTGAGTATATTTCCAGAAAGAGGGAGAACTTTAAACCACACTTTATGCTGCAGCCAAAGTGAAGCTAAAACACCTAACTGCCTCTTTGCTACCTGACATTTATTGGGCTGACTTTATAAAACCAGGCCAAACAACAGATAAAAGCAGTTGGACACACACCCCCCCTTTTTTTTTTTTCACAACATGTTTGTTAGCAACCGCTTTTCACAATGATATTTTTCCAGACAATCCATCAACTAACAAAATTTTTTATTGCCATCATCAGCTTGCAGATGTATGCGTAAGTAGGAGAAAACCAGTTCACAGATCACAAAAGAGAGAACACACAATTCAAAGAGACAAGACTTTGAACCTGCAGATCTACACAAAAATCCCCATTACTCGCACTCCTGACTGATAGCTGCAATACCCGTGGCCTCCCTGCTCTCTGCATGAAGCATCAGACCACACATTCCCTGCCTTCAGACCCGACACACAAAAGCAAGGTGTCAGACATGAGGAGTTAGGAAAGGAGAAGGTGTTTTTTCTTTTTTCCACAAAACAGCATGTGCAAAAAGTGACTAAAACCATTTTTCTTAGAGAAAGCTTGTGCTCCTGCTCCAAAGCACGGGGCCTCCAAAATAAAACCTCACTAAAATGTATCTTCCTTTTCGTGACTAAAACCATTTTTCTTAGAGAAAGCTTGTGCTCCTGCTCCAAAGCACGGGGCCTCCAAAATAAAACCTCACTAAAATGTATCTTCCTTTCAAAAAAAAAAAAAAAAAGTATTATGAGAGATCATTCTCTCGGAATTCAATGGAAGTTCTGGCTGAAACCTTACAAGACTTTTTCCATTTCAGACCAGCAGCCATTACGGAAACCAACAACACACCCGCGTACACCATAAAGCAGCAATCCTGCAACCATCCAAGAAGAGCAACAAGAAACCAACCTCCAGCTCTTGGTCTGTGCTGCAGAACAGCCTACAGCTCCAGCTCTGTAATAGTTCATTTGGTACTTGCTGTCAGCTGGACCAAATTCTTGATCCTATTGAAGTCATAACCCCCAAGCCACTGCTTTTCACATAACTCTCTGGCCCCAGTTTAGCTTGGGGATGTTTTTTTTAAAAGGTTTGAATGTTTCGAATGTGTCTATTGTCAATCAATAGGACATATTTATATTTCTCCGAAATGCAACATCTGGTATTAATCACATAAAATAATTTACCCCATATATCCATTCAGGAGCTAAATGGTTTTCCCTGGAAACATAAGCTTTATTCTGTTGTGGGGTAGAGAAGAATTCTGAATTTAATTTAGACACTTTGAAATAAAACCAATCACCTTTACTGAATTTAGTAATCGATACAGATACTTTTCTTGAAACCTATTTTTCTCCTGGCCCAGACAGAGATAACAACAGTCCTGAATCATCCATTCATTTCTTCATTTTTCACACATTTAAACTTAAATCTCATAAAAGTGTAGCTCTGACGCCAAGGGGAAATGACTGCACAAGTCTGATGGATTGTCAAAGAGAAAACATCACTTTAACTTTACAGTGTTTTCTGAAACCAAATACTTCCTACAAAGACTTTAATAAAGGTTATAAGTTTCACTTAGACAGAGAATAAGTATCTTTAATTTAAGCTTTTCAAAAAATAACAGCGTTTCTACTAATAATGCAAGAAAAAAATTCTACCGGGCTGTCTTCAAGCGTACGAATTAACATCTCTCTTTTGGTGAATCTAAGTTACGTAAGTTATGTTAGGACCCTGACAGCAACCAAGAAATAAGATTAGAAAATGCACTTTTGGGGGGAAAAGTACTTTGCTTTACTATACAAGCACAACAAAAAATCAGTTCCTTATCCAAATTAAAATGTCCAGCCATGCTGCAGCTCAAATAAATAACGTTACTGGAAATACGAAGGTGGAATTTGGAAAAGACTTCCTGTACTGTGATGCTATTAACACATCAAATGCATAAGGGAGTCCTCTGTGCACACACACCAGCTGCAGGGCATCACCAGCTGCAGCATGGATTCCATCCTGCTGTTATCTGGGAAGGACGGAAGTATCCCCATTAGCATGGGCCATTCTTAAGGTCTGTAAATTGACTAAACATGCATCTTACAAATAAGAAAGACTGCATGCCTAAAGGTTTTCTTTCACCCTTAGCCTCTTGTGTCTGATATGACACTGTTCTGCATGGTTACACAGCACAAACACAGAATTTCACCAACTAGTTCCCATACATGGGTGCTTTACTGAGCTTAGGGTACTGTAGGTACAACAAGAAATTCAAGAATTTTAATTTCTTGTCCTGTTTCTAATAATAAATATGCTTTCTACATCTTTCAAAAGCAGACAGCTTATGTTATTCTTTTAATGCCACTGGCCCCATGGCTCCAAATCTTTATCTGCATCACTACTCTCAAACATATTAATGACCTTTAATACTTATGGGAGAGGGAAAAGCCATGACCTCTTCCATCAGGAAGTTGTTCATCACTGGATTTTATCCAAGGGGAATGTTGTTGATGATACAGAAATGTGGTTAACCATTTTTCATAAATATAAAAGGCATCTCCTGTTAAGGATACATTTCCGGATTACTGTGGGAAATGCACTAAGAGGTGACATATGAACCTTTGTTTGTTTGCGTGAACTCTTTTCTTCAAATATGAACAAAACGGCTCCAGAATTACTCTACCTGACCGATGAGGGAATGTTCCAATTTGTCCACCCAAGACAAAAGTAAGATTGAACCTGATTATGCGGGAGATTGGACCAGGCCCCTGTGCACACATTGTACTGAGCAAACACACTCAACACAGCAGCAATAAGGGAAACTGTTGGGAGGAAAACATAAGCACACTCTCTGCCTTGCCCAGGATCATCACCTTAACTTGATTAGGAACAGCAGAGGACACATCTCTGTCTATTCCCTTTAGCAACCCAACAGATACAAGCAGTGGCCTCTGCCTCCCTCTCAATAACATTCCTGAGGATACCCAACGTTTTCTTGGCTTTTTTGACCACTGTACACTGATAGAATGATTTCAGGGAATTCTAAATTATAGTTCAAAGACCTCTTTCCTGAGTTTTAACTGCCAGCTCTATGTCCCAGATCATGCAGGCATGCACTGCTTACACTGGAGCTTATCTACTACCTTTTTGTCCACTCACACAATTTCGTGGATTTCCTCCCTGTATGCTCTAACAGTAAATGCACTCAAGGCAGCGTCGTCGTAAAACAGACACATTAAGAAATATCTGGTAACTGGATGGAAACAAATAGATAAAGGAAAATCCAAGGGGTTGATCCGGCTAAAAATGAGAATTTTGTTCAGAGTGATAATAGGTAATTATTGTTATTATTTTGATTCAGATTGGCAAACTAGCAATTTAAATACAGTCATTCATTTCATGTAGGAAGTGACTAGGACTTGCAGTTGAAGGAATAAATTAGGTTTGTAATGTCTAGAAGACTTATAAACCATAAAAATCAATTATTTCTTTCCTTGTATGAAATTTCAGAAGTGACATGGCGGCATTAGTCTAGAGAGGGTGAGACAAGTCATCTATCACTATTGCTATTCTCTTTATTTGGCTAGTGTTGTGAAAACTGCAGTTCCCTTTCCCAGACTTTGTGGAGCTGTGTTAAATAAAGAACATTAGCTAGGCACAGTGAGTACCTACAGGGAGCTTAACTGCCAAGGCCCAACTTCAGCCACACTTCTGCACCACTAACGTTAGCTTGGGCCGCCATTCTTAGACAGCACATCTAAGACCCAGCAGGGTCAAATAGATGTCCCATGATATAGATCCTCAGAAACAATAAATAAAGCACGAGGAACATGACCCACGGTGTATTAGATTTGGCACCATTTTACAGTTCCATCTCTGCAGCTCCTGTGCAGTTGGAAAGGTAGAGCCATCCTGCTAGTGAAAGGAGACCGTAGAGTTGCAAGGGGCTTTTTATTCCCTAAGGAAGAGTTCTGCTCACCTGCTATTCTCCCCAGGCAGCACGCTTACTCTCTCACACCCACCATGCTGAAGTGCAGAGCAGACCCACAGAAGATATTCAATATCAAGATTTTTTCGAAGAATTTTAAAAGAAAGGTACTTTAATCCATTTTGGAGATCTCTCAGTCTCTCTCCAGCACTTTCCTTTTGCTACCCAACTCTGGTTAATAGGAAGCTGCTCTGAGTCATTTGTAATAAAAAATGGACCAAAACACAATCTCTTCCTTTACCATACTGGAAACGAATTAATTTTCCTCAACTTCAAAGCAATCAGCAATTTTATGGGTGTTAAATTAAGTCCTTATTTACCAATGGATCTGTTCACACAAATGGAGACAGATTACACAATAAAAATGTCCAGAGTTCTATCCCTAAATAATGTCCAATTACCATTAAGTTTTGCTGTTTGAGACCTATTTTGCAGAATGTTGAATACTGTGTATTACATTGTATTTAGAATGTTTGATTTTATAAAATGATACTGGTACAGAGTCTCTTGTATTTCAGAATTGAATTATTTAGCAATTCATTAAATAAATCAGACAAATCAGATTCTAGAACAGCATGTAGCAGAATGGACTCCAGTCACTGGTATTTATGATGCTTTGCAGTTGAAAGCAAATAAGCCCTGCCCAATTATATTTATGAACTTTTTATTTCTTTTATAGAAACAGTCGCTGTTTATACAAACAATGGCTGTTAGATTGCATTAGAAGTGAACGTGTGTATGTGTGTGTATTAAATATATATACGTATAAAAAATATGTACACAGTGCACCTAAACTCTTGCATTAGCAATTTTTGCAACAGACTGTCATGAGGTATGAATCTTTATTAATTTAGGATTTAGTCTGTCAGTATAGCGTAAAGCCAGTTTATCAGCCTTCTCAAATATACAAATTTGTTTTATTACTAATGTAAATCATTCCCTCTGTGAGCTGCTCTGGAAATCTCCTTTCCCTGCAAATGAAAATATGATTAGACACAGCACCATGCAGTACTTCAGAGGTGAGAACAAATGACTGAAGTGTGAAATAAATGTAGCAGAACATGAATCTCACATTCCTAACAGCTGTTTGGCAGTACAATGTGTGTATGTGACAGTAATGACAACATTACTGTCCTCAGAGGTAATGAGACTCATATCTAGATGAGCACAGATGAGTCATAGTTCCAGGGAGCCCCTGGACAGGCACCTTGCTGCACAAGAAGCATCATTCAGGGTTTCAGGAAACCAGGGAGCAGGTATTCCTACAAGGAACAGTGATTTCCCTACCTAGGCGAGAAAGCAGTATTAATTTTTGTATCGCAACCAGAGTGGCGTGGTTAAAGCTTAGCTGACGTAACAATCATTTGTTGCTGTTGTTAGGTACTAAAATGCAGGTCTAAAGTCCTGCTCCAGTCTCTTTAGAGCAAATAGAGTATATTTAATTTTTTAATTTATTTACTTACTGAAATAGAATTAAAAATAGACTATTTTATCAGCTAAAGCTGCTGTCATTGCTGACAAGAGAACAGGGCAATGCAACAAAGCTGGAATGACTATATCATAGAAACCTCCGAGAGCTTCTAGTGGAGCAAGTGAGAACAAGACATCCATATAAAACCTACTGCCAGAAAACCCAAAAGACACATCCAACATAGAAGGGGAACAAGTTATCAAGAAAGCTTTTTTCATGGTTTCTATAATCCCTTCTCTCTGGTGATCTCTTTCTGAAAAGAGTCCAGGTCATGAAAATTTAAACACACAGCAAAGACCTATTCATCCACAGAAGTAGCCAAGATCACTTGGGAGGAACCGTGCTCTCCTCCGGGCAGACTTTGCATTTATTCCTCTTGTGTGGGAACCAACACCTCAGGCACCGCTGCCCAGAGCCACACAAGGATGCCTCCTGATACACAGGCTCATGTATGAGCCTTCACATGGTCCTTCTTGCAGTGTGCAGCATCACAGGGACTGCTCAGTGAAGGGGCAGTTCCTCAAGGACTCCTTGCTCAGGTACCACCCAGTCCCTTCTCTTGTGAGGAGAGAAACAATGCACAAGGGGCCAGAGGTAGAGCACAAGATGCAAGGTTCAGCAAAATGCATCTGATTCACACTGCTTAACAAAATCATGGGGGAGCTATGTCACTTCTCAAGTAGAGAGCAGTTGATTACAGCTCTCTATCATCACCTGTTCTTTAATTTAAAAAACTATGTATCTTGAAGGAAAGCATCAATAATAACTGGGTTTGGGTGAGAAACAGGAAAAGCTGTTTGTGCTGTGTAACTTAAGGGAGGGTATTTGTCAGGTCACAAGGTCTTACCTTCTGTTGGAAGCACAGGAAACAAAAAACAGATACAGACTGATGCACATTTATCACCAGACAAACAACCTGGAAGTTTCTGAAGGGCCAGCATTGCCAAAAGATTTTTGTTCATTAGCCATACATACGTGCTACATACAGACCAGTCCCATAGTCCTCCGCCATATCAATAAAAAAACATATTATTCCAAAAGTAGCAATGCAATGCACTCTCCAACAGTACAGAACCTACGTAAAATATGCAGAAAAAACAACCGTTCATTTAACTAGGCAATGCTAAACGGCAGACAGAAGCAATTTTTTTTTTTTTTTTTTTTAAGCTATGCTCCCTTCTCTTTCCACTTTCCAAGTCCAAGAACAGTTTTCAGGACACAATGTGATGGTTGTTGACACCTTGTTGGTGTTTTGGTCCAACAAAAGTAAATTTGAGATAGCATAAGTCTAGATAGTATCTACAGAGCCATTTCTCTCTTCTCATAAAAATCAGAATAGTTCATAATAATCATGCTTCCAAAATTTGGACATCCTATTTTGTAGCTAAGAATCTTCTACTTTATTCTTTACTAGAAATTTCTACAGCACGGAAAAAAAACAATCTGCCAATCAGCCACTGTAGTTTGGGGAGACTGAATAGATTAAGAAAGAAACAGATATTAGTGACAAACAGGAGAAGTGAATCCTCCCCAGTACACATCCTTTAGGGCATACAAGGGAAGAAGGGCAGATCCAGACAATGAGGAAAGGCTAATTGTTTTATGAGGGGTTTTTTTTTAAACTTCCTTTTTTTAAAGCAGATATAATCTTGTAAAGAGTTTGCCCAGTATACAACCTGATTCACTTTGAAGCTAAGTGCCATACTTTAAACATATTCAACTATATTTACTAGCGATTATCTAGTAAAAATAAATATACATTAAGTGTCATATTCAGACCATTTATACTTCAGGGCAACCGTCCCTCAGTCAGTGCAACAAAACGTGCACAGGCTGATAAAAACAACCAAAAGATTATTTAACACAGAGGATGTGGCAGTATTCGGTCAGGCAGGCCCTTGTTCTTCTGCTAGAAACCCACATAACACATAGCGATTTTCTGAAAGCTAATTCCTAAAAGCAAGCATGGCCAAGGAAAATTATGTGTGTTTCAGATCAGGGACTTCTCCATATAGAACAGTACACACTGCACAGTGCTTGCCTGCAGATAGAACAATATTTCACCATGCAAACAGAAATTTTGGGAAGCAGATAGAAAAACAGGACCAAAGCATCACAAGAGGAATAATGGAATGTAGATAAATTCTGTTTAATGTCTATTTCTATGATTCCTGGATATAAGAAGAGAGAATCTAGTTCCCTGACTAAAACTGATGAAAGGACCAAAGCTGAAGAGGCATCTGAAGTAGGAACAGAAGTCTGCTTTCATCTTTGTTATGCAGCCCTGACGAAAACCAAGCCTGAACATTTTTCCTTCAGCCACGTCATTGCTAAGCTGAACAGCAAATTCCATCTGGAACTGCAAGGCATGTAAGGCTGTCTAGGCCATCTTAGTTTAGGCAAAGCCAGGACTCACCAGGGTGAGGTTTTGCTTTGTTTATTTTTAACCCACACAAGTTAAAAGTCCACTGTCAGACAGGTGTCTAGGATGAGATTGCATTGCTACTGAAGGGGGAAGACAGTGGTCAAGTGTGAAGAAATGTATTAATGAGACAAGCTAGGATAGACAGACGATTAACCAAAGGAGTCACCCAACATAGTCTGCAGCTGGAGAGCAGAAGGGAGTTCAGAGAGAGGGAGGGAGCTTAAATCAAACACTGAAAGCAACTGCAAGGATGAAGACCTCAGGTGGCCTGGAGTGAAGGCTTCATAGTTTACAGTGCAACGCACAGCTGTTTGCCGACACAATGTACTGAGTCCTGTACTTTAAAAAGACTTTTGCCTTTAATTTGCAGCAAAATTTTTATCAAAGAAAGATAAACCATCAGATGAGAATGATCCATCACAGCAGGTGATGGACAGAAAGGACAGGATTAAACAAATACATACGTATGTATGCACAGTTTACACCCACGCATGGCAGACTAACACATTAACACAAAGTAACTGTCATAAAGTGACAAGATGTTCTCTGTGCAAGGGACTGCAGAACAATCAAACATTGAGCAATTCCATATGGAAGAGATTTTCACAACATCGTAAAAGGTGCATCTTCCAAAAATTCATTCCGTAAGTGAGAAATACTTTTGCTTACCGTTGATTTCATTATTCTGTGAAGACTCAGGATCAGAAGATTTAGCAATAGTCTGTGACATGCTGCCTTCCACAGAAGTCATTCAGTTTTACAGTGCATCCAAACCCACATTCTGCACAGGAGACAGAATTCACTGTAAAGAATCACACTAATTCAGTTACTGAGGTCAAGTATTAATTTTCTGAAGCTGAAGACCAGAACACAGCAAATGCTGTCTGTGCATCTCTAATCTTTAGTCAAGCTCTCACTTATCAGTATTACTCCCCTTGAACTTGCTTGTATTTCTCAAAGTGGAAGCAGTCCCACTGGATCTGTTATCTGGCCCTCAGCTCTGGCTGGTGCTGCCACTGGCCACCCTGGCAAGTCTGTCTCTGATAACGTCTGCAGTGGTCATAGCCACAGTAACATAGTAAAAGAACACAGCAAAAGAATAACGCAACATATGTTTTGACAAAATCATTGTGAATAAGAAGAATCTGCTACTTATTATGCAATAAACACCATAGTTAAAAACAGATATGCATGTGTCCTTTATCCATTTTAATTAGCAAAATGAGAAATATCCTGGAGGTCAGAAACAAGAAAGACACTGACAAGGAGTTTTCTTTCCACCTACTGTAAACTAAACACGTGCACTTTGCCACATTTGAGAATTTTTTCACATACAAACCAAGACATGGCACGACTGTGCTTCAACCTGCCTCAAATCTATTTCTTCAAAGCATTAAGTAAAACAGATGAACATTGTTGATTCTGAGCTAGGATATAAAGTTCACTTTGACCAAAACATCAACAACTGATCACAAGGCAATTTGGGACAAGATTTTCATTAAATGCCCCACGTTTGCAAGATCAGATTTTATTGAAAAATTTTACCAATTTTGTATTTTCACCACTCCAGTAAATTAAATAGAAAATGATCCTTGTCCCTCCCTCTCCTGCATGATACCGTATCTTGCTCACTTAATTTTGCAGTTATAGCAAAAAGTGAAGTGCCAGACCACGGGCTTCATTTTGCCCACAGGCCATTTCCATACATGCCTTGGAACAGATGGCCATACGGGCATTTCCCATTCTGTTTTCAGTTTTTACAGTTCTCACTGATAAGCAACATTAGATAGAAAAGCTGCTCACCCGAAGTCAACTGTGTGCCACCAACAGAGAAGGAGCTTGAAGGTGTTCGACAGGTGATATTTCTCTATATTAGTATCATTGAAGAGGTTTAAAAAGACATTTTTAAGGGGTATAAAAGACATTGAAGGGGTCTAAAGCATTATCTAGTTTGAAGTTTTAATTCTGGGAGGAATAGTCAGATCCAGCAATTTCAGTCTCTTATTGTTCATCTGAAGTCATTAATACAATATAGACTTTTCACTAAGCAATTAAAAATAAGCTTTAACTGACATTTCAATAGCATTTTTCTATGAACATTTAGCAGTGTTGAGAAAGGATCATCATTTCTCCGTGAGCCACATAAAGGCTCAAAGGGTTGATGGTCTTCCAGGTTGCTGGTCTTCCAGGTTGCTGACTCTTGTCTAGCTCTGACAACAAGTTGGAATTTTTAGATTACAAAACCTTCACATTTTACCTTAGAATAATAATAAAAAAAAACTAACACGATTACACTTTACAGTTTTTCATGGGTGCAAATAAGTTCTTCCTTTCAAGTCGTTAGCTACTCCCTCCGTAGAATCAACACTGCTTCCAGGAGGCAGCAATGAGGTGACATCCTCAAGCAGAATATGTGTTATTCTGCAGCTTGCTACCACATGGCTCCTAACCCCCAAAGCATAAAATAGTGCCAAACATCTCCAAAGAACCAGAAGACTTACAGAAACCTGACATTAAAGTTAGAAACAAACCCACTCCCCTTAAACTCTTATTTAGTTTTTGTAGCTTTTACTCCTTGGAGGCTTTTAGAAATAATCTGAACTTTACAAATTGTACACGGACTTAGAATTTTACTGGTGTAGGCAAAAGAAACTAAGGTTTTCTAATAACACTGCACCCTCTAAGAATGCTTGTAGAGAAGGAAAATAAAAATAAGGTTAAAATATGCGTGATCCCATAACGTAGTCAACTATCCAGATCTTACTCAGTCCGTTTCACAGTGTATAAAGGTGTCAGAAAAAAGTACATATCCTGAGAAAGAGATCCCAAGATCTCTAGTCACTCTCAAAGACTAATTAAGGATGGCATCTCATATTCACAGATAAGCCAAATTAAATTAATAAAAAAACCCTCAATGCTTATTTCCTCCCTAATAGAAAAGTGTGCAAAAGATATACCATTCTCTGGTAGAAATTGCGTTTAAGAAGCATACGTATATATGCACCCACCACAATTTCCTTCAAATCCAGTTTTATAAATGCCTACAACATTATCTTTCACCTTATTTCTGCCTCTCCTGTTTTCCTACTCTCTGTGCCAGTGTTAAGACAATGTTTTTTCTCCTACTTACCCAGCTCTGAGCTAAGTGAGAGCTCCCTAAGGCAAGGCTAATCGCAGTGGACCATTTTGCCTTTCTGAGAAAGGTCAGAGTCCTTTCTCTGCAGTTTTAAAGGTCTTAAGAAAACAGGTTGCCATTGAAAGATTTCTGGCTGGAAGTAACAAGGACTGCAAAGCAGACTTAACAAAGACAAATACATAGCAGTTAATCAAGACCAACATTTCTGTCAGCTGCTTTAATTTCAATGTTCACAGCACATCACCAGGTACTACGTGATCTAGCTCCATCTGCAACATCCAGGGAGTCCAGGTTGCAAGGTGCTCAATATTGGAGCTGTGCCCAGCCATTTTTATGAGGTCCCAGTTTACTAAAGAGCCAAAAGACACTAGAAACAAAAAAATTACCATACCAGGAAAAAGAAACCTACCTATACTGTGTTGTATCACCTCTTCCCATGTAAGCCTCTACCTCCAGTGTTCCAGATTTTTCAGAGGTGGGGCAGGCAGAAGCTAACAGCACTCCCAACACCTCAATACCCCCAGGTGGGCTGTCACCTTTTCAAACCTGTTTCCAATAACCAAGTATTTTTAATCATCTGCTATCCCCATCAATCACAATCACTGTGAGTGTCTCACAGCCATTTTCAAACTGATAATGCCTTTCCAAGATCAACTTTGAAACCTGTGTTAGAGCAAGCGTGCAAAAGTCAGCCAAATTTAACACACTAACCCTAATTAGGGGAAATAAGATCATGATGCAGTCGAAAATCCAAACATCTGCTAGCCAACGTTCATGCAAAATTAATCCAATTCTATATTCCTATATGCTTTAGGGAACGCTTACATTTCTTTTTAACTGGGAACGTTCATGTTAACCCTGAATAACAATGTATGCTCTGATCTCTCAAAAGCAGATAGGGCTTCTAAAGATATGAAAAGACTGATTAGAATAACAAAATATACTTAAACATCAGTTTCCACCCTTGTGGGCTCTGCAATAAGACAACTGGCAGAAGCAAGTTACACATCTTAAGCTGCAGGCATCAACATTAATTATTTTACACCAAAGCATGCCTCAAAGGGGACCACTGTAATTAGGACAATAAACAGAGTACACATTGTGAATTTTATGTGGGTTTTTTTTAAGTTTATAAATCCCTTTTGTACCTAATTGTTTTGTTATTGTTATTTGAAATAAAAACACAAACCAGAAATTTAAAATCTTATTACGATTTACGCAGTTAAACATCGAAAAAGTGTATATAATCCTCCCACAATTACAGATTTTATGGACAGTATCTATCATTCTAAGTCTTTAAGTATATTATTTGCATGGATTTTAAGTACCATTAACATTCATTCAATGTTGTTATTCCAGAAAGCTTCCAGCTAGGATTAGGACTTTTTGGAAAAAAAATTTAATTTGCAGGAAAGATAATCATAACATTTTAATCTATCTCAATGTATTAAAAATGAAAGGGGAAAAAAATCAGCTAATATTGTTTTTGAACACTGGAGACCCGGCCCATGGCTTACAGAATTGGAACGAATCCCTCCACTGACGCCAAACTGTAAACTGGCTATAAGTGAACCGGGGCCCCAGCTGGGGTAGTTCCCTATGAACTACACATTTACCGCTGCACGGGAGGTGTGAGCTAATGCACCTTTTCATACCCACAGCATCTCCTCTGAAGCCCCTAAGAGAGGAAACAGATGCTGAGGAGGAAGCAGAAGGTGCATTGATTGCTTCTTTTAGGATTAGCATTAAAGTGTGTAATGTGTAACATTTAACCTCCATGCTCACAAAACACCCTCTGCTCCTGCACCTTTCGATCAGCCACTAGCACACTGCACAATGACAGAAAAGAAGGATTTTCCCTTAAGCCAACAGAACATTTATAATCATTTCCCTTTGTAGGAACAGCACAGATTAATCTTGCTCCCGTTTCTGAACGTGGTAGTTGTTTGCTTTCACAAGTGCTGCGAGGCAACATTAGGTGGCTGGTGCCAGATACCATGTTTATAATTATATCTCAGAGTCAATCTATAAAACAATTTGTTAACATATAAAAATAGTTGCTGGTAAGAGGAAAATTTTTGA
>NW_010398312.1:0-16168 GCF_000710305.1 Buceros rhinoceros silvestris | reverse complement strand
GAGCGGTTCCGTATATAGTCATTATGAAATTCATGGTACTTGCTCTGAAATCCAGGTTTGTTAACCCCAGGCTCCAAGAAATCTTTTTCCAATTAAGCACTGCTTTCCGCCTTAATTCTCTCCAAAATTTTCATTGTCACAATATGTGCAATTTCCTCTCTCACATTATTTCACAGCATCACAATTAGTTTTAAAACAGCTATCATTTTCCACTTAGAACTTACTATGTTTTAGAAGTGAACAAAATTTTTTCCTACTTTCAGATCTGTTGTAAAGCCTAATTAACAACAGTGAAGTACTCCAGTACCTTAGATACAGATAAAGTAAAGCAGGAAAAGAGATGTTATCGCTGCTGGGAAATCTACCCATTTCTTTCCATTATTCCCTTTTAACAGAAACATTATACTGCATAAAACTTGGAAAAAAAATCATGGTTTTGTTGCTAAGAACTGTGAAACTGTGACATATTTACTGAAACATCCCCTTCAGAGAGAGGATGCATATGCTACAAGCTCTGCCTGAAAGAAGAAAGGAAAATTCCACTAATAATTTAATCTGCTACTTATCATTGCTGAAATAACAGCTAATAAGACTGATCACACTGGTAACATCACTTTCCACATTAGTTCACCGGGTTTCTATCTGTGAGCCATTGCTGTATCCATCTTAGTCGTTTATGTTCCAGATATGCCTTTCAGGACACAAGGATTTACGTGATACAAAGCTGAAGGAAAACCTTTTTGTTAATGTCAGTGGACTTTGGGTAAGACCTCTGAGCCCCAGACAATGACAAAACAGGAACCTTGGCTGTCTTCAGACAGCAGCTACCAACTCCTCCTCCACAAAATTAAAAAGGGAAATTTCATGAAGGTAAAATGGGACTAGCATCAAAACCTAGGGAGTCAAAACCAACCTCAACAAGTTCATGCACAGCAGAACAGGAGCATTTTAATTAACTAACAGAAGTTTTAATCTTTTTTTTTTAAGTACAAAAGAGAACGGTCTATGAAGACCTTCAGAAGATGCATTTATTCCATGTGTACCTGAGGGAAAACAGGGAGGGGAAGCAAACAAAACATTGGTGATTATAGTACACTTACCAATCTGAGAGAACATAGGAAAGATAAACACAACTATGTAAATTTTAATCACAAAACAAGCATGTTTAGATCTGTCCAAAGTGAATGGAGGGGACTGATTGCAGTAGTGTCTGGCTTATGGCAAGACTCACATCATAAATGCTTTGGATAAGTATCGGCTGACCAAACCCTGACTTGTTCAGGGCTTTCCAGTAATCATTACAGAGCAGACCTACTTAGAAAAAAAACTTCAATGTATTAACTTCTGTCTTTTTTATCTGTTTGTAGCCTATGTAAGAGACCCAGACATACTGAAGAGTAGCTGAATATTGCAATCCATGCTCTCATACCTACCTGAACATGGATGACTACCACAAAGAAAAGCAAATTCTCAAAGAGGTGACAAGCTTAAAAACAGGAGGAAGCGATCCTGGACCTATCAAAATTGTTGATAAATTTTAGGAAGCAGCAGCTGACACTACTATAACATCAGTGCTTGTTATTTCATTTGAAATAGGTAGTGACCAACCTCAGCACACATACGATAGTCATTATAACTTTATATAGCTCCTAAATTCAAATGGAGAGTACAAACCCAGAAACACTGGTAAGGGCCTCTCTTCTCACCTCTAAATACAAATCAGAGGCAACATTGCTGTAGGGAAGAAACATGCTACTGTATAAAGGATTTTACAACATGAATCATCAGTACAGCAACCCCCCACCCCCCCAGGCATTCACAAACAAATACAATTAGTCTGTGTAAAAGAATATACAGTCCAGCTGTCTCTGATAGCAGGGTCTGGACAGCAAAGTGTGCTTCCTACATTGCTACATCCCAAGGCCTCAGTCACTTCGTTACCACTATGCAGGTAGACTGAAAGATGCCTAAAAAGACTGATAGAAAATGCATTTTTTTTATGACCTACCTACTGCATTCTCAGGATTGCTGCAAGTTACCAGTCCCTCACCTGACATCTCTAACTTAAAATGCACACCAATATGGTACCTATCCTAGAAAATCGGCTTTGCCACCCCTTCTTGGGCTACCTTTTGTAAACACAACTGCAAGTTATGTACTTAATCTCTAGCTACAATTTAAGTTTTCAGGGATGTAACGGTTCTAATGCAATTACTTCTAAAAAACATCATAGTAGTGACCACATTTCCCCCTTTCTTATCTGGATCACCACACCCCTTATTCTCCAAGTGCTTGTGCACCATCTGAATGCATTTCTTGTACTGATTGTATTAAAGGAGTTTTGTTACATTTCTGCAGGTCAGCCCCATGAGCAGTATCAAGCCTTTTTGATCAGATATAGAATCATAGAATTATTTTGGTTGGAAGAGACCTTTAAAATCATCAAGTCCAACCAATAACCCAGAACTGCCAGGTTACCACTAAGCCATGTTCCTCAGCACCACATCTACGTCTTTTAAATACCTCCAGGGGTGGTGACTCAACTGCTTCCCTGGGCAGTCTGTTCCAGGGCTTGACAACCCTTTTGGTGAAGAAATTTTTCATAATATCTAACCTAAACCCCCCGTGGTGCAACCTGAGGATATTTCCTCTCATCCTTTTCCTTCTTACTTGGGAGAACAGACTGACCCCTACTGCTGCTTTTGCCCCAGAGCGGCCCCGCGTTGCTGCTATGACTGCTAACACCACCAGCTCTGCTGCTGGACCAGCGCAACCAGACCACCACCGATGCCATCCCGTCGGGGTGTATATAGTATCTGTCTGTTGTTATTAAACTTGTTTTAGTTTTCCACTCTTAACAGAGGCCTCACCAACTTTTTCTTTTCCTCTTATCTCTCTCCTCAACCCTTCCTCCTGGATCAGGGGCGGGCCTGATTGGAGAGAGAATCCGTCCCGTGATTTGGCCAGCCTCCTCCAACCAGTGACACCCTCAGTCAGCTGCTTCCTCCCCTGTTAGCCAGGACTGCTGATAAATGATGGGAAGTGGCTTAGTGAGCAGTTCCACCAGCTCTATCAGTACCCTTGGGTGGATCCCATCTGACCCCAGAGACTTCTGTGTGTCAAAGCGGTGTACACGTTTACATTTGCTCCAGCTACTTTTTTGTTTGTTTGTTTGTTAATTTATTTATTGCTCCATTCTAGAACTGGCATTTCATACATTCACCTCTTATAAAGCCTGTTTCCCAACAGCTGCTGGACCACTACATCTTTGCTTCTCTCTAGCACCCAAGATTTGCAACTGTATCTTCTCATCATCCAGCTGGAGTTCAGCCTATTCAAGGCCTCCTGAGTTGGAGAATTTAACCCTGAAGAGGTCCTTCCATTTTTCTGCAGCTGACAACAGTTACTCTCCTTCATGAACCCTACTTACAACTGATTTCTACTTTCATTATCAGAAAGAGCCCTCACAAAGTTCTTCTCTTGTTTTCATTTCCATCTATTTTCTCCTAAAGCAAGGTGTGTGAATGCTCCTTGGTGAGTTTATCACAATTTAGCCCAGTCTCCCACCTTTCCACAACTACATCAACTGTTTCCTTGGGGTCCTGTAATTCCCATTCCTCCTTCCACAAAACAACACAAACCAGCTTGCTCTGCTACATTTGAAGCATTCAGAACACACCGTTTTAGCACTTTCAAAAGAAAGCCATCTCACTCAGCCATTCCCCCAGCTGGGGCTCTTCCCACGGTGTGACAGGGCTCACCATACCTCATGTAACGCTGCCGTCCTTGCTAACTAATGACAGAATTTGAGCAATCCGCTCCCCCAGATGAGAGTGTCAGTAGTCAGATTCAAACACTGGAGAAGTTCCACCCAGGACTCTTAGAAAGTTAGATTTTGTTCATCTACTTACAGGGTTGGAAGAGTGAGCCTGCCCTTTCCAGGTGCATGGTGTCGCTTCCCTCTACATACCATCTTCCAAACCTTCCTGTAACCTTTTATGCATTTCAAACATTTTTGTTGCCCAGTTGCCATCTCTGTGTCCTTGCATTTTATTTAAGCAGAACTGGTTGATTCCTTTGTATTTGTAAGCAATTTTTCAGCTTGTGAAAAGCTTCAGACAAAAGCTGCCACGTGAATTGCCCTTCAGATGTGATAATTGAGCTACCTCAGTTCTGCGGTCACACTTACCTCATTGGGTTAGTGTGTGGCGCTAGCATGATGTATCTCTAATTCAAATATTTTCCAGCAAACCAGTAAGCTGAGGGACATTAAAAAAAATCATACTACAGGAACTTCCCACATTCTCCATCAAGAAGCATGTAAAAAAGACAAAAACAAATGAAAAATATCAGTGAGCTCCAGGTCAGTATCTACAGGCATCCCAGAGACATGAAATACATCAGGTAGTGGGTTACACCTTCTTTACATAGAGTCATGCCATAAGAAAAAGGAATGTGGAATATTCATGTTCATGTAATCTTTGTGTTTAAAGTCATAAGAATTACACATTGAGAGAATTCGGGTGTCCGAACAAGCAGATATTCTTTCTAGAAATGTTTTCTTTTTCTGATGAGTTCTTTTTCCATCTATATTTTTTCTTGACCAATTTCACCACTTTTTAAATAAACTAACAGTTTAAATAAAATCCTGTTGCTATTTGTTTCTGACAATTTTATTCTACTAAATTCAGTTTTGCCTGCAGCAGCATTTCAATTCTGACTTACAATGTTCACTGTAAGGCCAATTAAATCTCATGATATCACTTTTCCTTAACCTAAACAGAATTAAGAGCTTCCCTCAAAGCAGATTGGTGTCTTCTAAGCCACATTTTAGGTGATACGGGAATGTAAAAAAAAACCCAAACCCCAAACCCCACCAAAACCAACCAACCAAGCAAAAACCAAAACGAAACAAAAAACCAAGTTACAGATCAGAAAATACTCAATGTCATTCAAATGCCTTTGCAAGCACTGGCTATTGTAATAAAAGTCTCCCAAGAAAGGCTCAGAAGGAACCTGGAGGTACTGGATATGGAATATTTTAAGCATTGGTGAGATTTTGGCAAAGAACACAATAATAAAATAAACCAAGAGGCTTTTTTAATTGAGAATGCATGGAAGCAGGCAGAATATCTCCTGTGAATTGATGTTTGTCCTTATTTTTCATTTCCTGATTATTGCAGGCTTTTCTACGATGCCAATGCTCTTTTGAAATAGCTCTTAAAAACAAACAAACAAATGCTATGCATTTACTTTCTTCAGAGCACACAAGCAAGAGATATTCCAAAAAAATGTGCAGAGGCAGACAAATCCTGTAAGACCTCCCTCAGTGAAGAAAGAATTGGAAGTGCTAAGGCAGCAAAATCATGAGGAAAAAATGCAGACAAACACAGTTAGCAGAATAGGAGAGGAAAAGGCAACAAAAAAGATGGGACATGATCGCTGCTAAAATATCCTTTAAAAAAGACAAAGGAGGAAACTGATGGCAGAAAGCCTCCTATCAAGATGCCTATGGATCAAAGTTTGAGAAGTGCACAGCCAGGTCCTGCTCTGCCTCAGAGCAGCCTGCCCAAGAGCAACGTTGTCCTAACATCCAGAGGCTGACCTCTATGAGACTCCAGCTTCTGGAGGAACCGACAACCAGCACTGGCCACTCCTGGCTCATCCCAGCTCCGGATACAGCATAAAGAACACAAGACCAATGTGGCAAGTTTCTTTTACCAGCTTTGAAAATCTCTCCTTGAGTGCCATTGTAGTCTAGTATAGAGGATCAGACACACCCTAAATTGCAACACAATTGACGCAGTCTGGCCCAAGGTTTTCATAGTTTGAAACCCATTGTACACATACTATTTGGTGAGGCAACGAATGTTTCTCCTCCCATCTCTGTGACTTTCTGAAACTCTGGATTCTCCTAAGTCAAAGCTTGCAGTGGAAGAGAGGCCTGCCAGATGCATCAGGTAACTCCTGTCCTGCCAGCTTCTCCACAAGCAGCTCCGGAGAGCTCACTACAGCTGTAACTTCTAGGTAAATAAAAGCCTGTCTTCCTAGTACCGGCTTCTTCCACTTCACACCACACCTCTTTGTTTGACCAGGCCAATAGAAACACAGAGGAAAACTAGAAACAGTTCTCTGAGAGAAAGAATGGCAAGTTTTGGCTCTAAAAGAAAATCAGAACAAAGTATACCATGCCGATTCACGTTGCTCAGATACGAGGCAAACTACCAAGGACGCTACTGATTCTGTGAATTGATAAAGAGTTATTGTATCACACAGCTACCCTTTCCTGTATGGATTCTCTTTTTTTGGCTTAATGTAATTCAACCAGCACAGACATTGTTTCCAGTCAGCTCGCCCTAATATTGGAGTAAATCTCTTGTGGTTGTAACTCTGTGCTCCAAGCTAAAAACCCAAATACTGCAAAAGAAATAATAGTTCTTTAAAAACATGCAAAATTCTGATGCCTATAAACAGATTATTGAAATATGACCAAAGACATGCACTGGCATGTTCCAAGCAGAGGTTTATAGTAGCAATTCACTAAGATTTCTATGTGCTTATGTTTTAGAGTTACACGCTGCAACAGAGAGGTAGTACGCATGCTTTACATCAATTGTTCAAGAGCATTCTGCATTCCTTCACTGGTACAATGCTGTTTCAGCTGGGCTGTGTCAGCTCTTGCTTCAGAAAACAGGTATCCAAATCCCTGCAAACGAGTCAGAAAAACACACTGTGGACTGAATACAAACTGGGAATGGCAGAAACACATTCTGTTTCCCAGACCCTTCTGAAAATTGACCTTGATGATTAAATGTGTCCAGAAATTCAGTCTCATTCCCTGAAAGCACATCTATTTCATCCAGTACATTTCTAAAAGGATTTATATGTTTTTATGCTGGTATTTTGATTTTAGCAACATTTCAACATGTTGACACCACCCATTGGATGATTTCAACATCTAATGATTGCTGACAGCATAACATGAAGTGATCCTGACCCTTTCTGTATGTTCCAGACAAGAAAATCAAGACCATCGGTCGTTATGACCAGAATTGTCCTCCTAAGCCTAGTAGTCCAAGCTCCTGCTATAAAGGAAAACTACAGCAAAAACACACAGCTGCGTGTTTGGAGAAAACAAAATTTGAATGCCGGTTCTAACACACAGCATGCCTGTTTGACATATGCTTATGTAAGAGTACAGCGAATATCAGTAAGTACTTACAGATATGTTTACATGTCTATACCTTTTCATGATGCTTTGTAGGTACACTAAGAGAGGCTTTAGCAAACTGCCATTCACCTTCTGTAATTCTGATTCTCTAAAGATCAAAGCATTCTAAATGCTGCTACTCTTTGGTGTTAAAAACTTAACAACATAAATCTACTCAATACAACACTTTATAGAAAAAAAGCCTGCTCAGCATGCCGTGATCCTCTGGTGGTTTGCTGCTCTCCTCCTCCTATTTACATAGCTCAATGGTAATGAGCTAAGCCAGCCCACTGCAATAAAACAAACAGCACAGTAAACAAGCGAAAGTCATCTAAATTATGAAACTAAGATGTTCTTTACTGTTCATTAAGGTTGCCTAGGAACTAGTTTTCCTCTTTTGAAAAACAGTCGATGTCTGGATAAGCAACTCAGCCCCCGAAATGTGCAGTGAAAACAGCTGACATCTGACAGCTACGGAGTGTCACAGGCACACCACAGCCGAGCCAGGCTGGCTGAGAGCCCTGAGATAACCACGGACAAACAGGGATGCCAGCGTGCTCTGGCCAAGACTGAAACAAAGCAAGCAGCCACTGTTAAATCATATGTTATCATACAGAGATATGTCCCGATCCTTTGGGCTACTAACAACCAAAATTGGCACAAATAATGAAGTCTTCTAAACATTCATTATGAGTGAAAGAAAATGTCTCCAAGGGGGTAGATGGCCCCACTAACTTGCCTCTTCCCCCCACCCTCTGCCCCAGCAGTGCTCCCCAATGATTTTTTTTATGCAATGTCACAACATTCCTCTAGGGCTTCCACCCTCTGGGACATGCAGTGGAGGGGCAGAAAGAAAAAGTACAGCGGAGGTGAGTTTTCCCCCAGATCCAGCCCTACAACACAGAGGTCTTGCAGATAAGAGAGAGGAGCTCCTGACACGTGGGCAGGTATAGGAGCTGGAGGCTCCTGCCACAGCCTGTTCACCCAGATGCTTTTCCAGCTCCACAGTGGAGGAACTTCAAAACGCACGCTGAATGTGCAAACCTCTGAATCTCTGGTGGATTTTTTATGCTTTGAAATTTGGACTAAAACCAAGGCTCTGGTTCCAATGCAAACACTCCAAACTGGTGGAGTGTTCAAAAATTGCGAGCTGATCTAGATTCACAGGTTTTGGAAAAATAAATTTGTAACCACCAGTACAACAAATATACTGAGAAGTCAGCTTTCGTATTGCAGAAGGTGATACAGCTATTCACAAAAGGTGGTAAGCTATTCATAAGAGTGAGGCAAGTATAAAGAACCTTCAGAAAAGATGTTACTGATCCAAGGTGATTATTCAAAGTTCATATTTTTACACTATAGTCACATGTGATTTAAACAAATCTAATATTTCACATGCACTCAAACACTAAAAGAGAAATTCTCACTGTGATCTTTGTTCAGTGATAGCATCATTCTGATCAGGTGAGTTGCTTCAAGGAAACAATGATTTTAAAGGTAAAAATATTCCTTAGTTTTCATACTGTCCTAAATATCACAGCACACTATTGGGTATTACATTTAGCAAGGCATGCCTAAGATTACATACTATCACCTTTCAAATCAATCATCCTAGGCCAGTTTTGCTAAACTTCTTCCTTCAAAAAAGCAGCTTCAGTTCAGGTCAGACACACATTTTGAAACTCGGATAATTTCTGCAAAATGGTAGCTCCCGTTTTCTAGCCATTTACACGTGTTCACATTGGGTATTAACTGTCTCCATTCTGCTCTGCTAGGACATTATACGTAGTCCATACACAGGTGTAAGTGGTGAGAAAGGCAATGAAGAGTCAAGCTCTTTGGTTCAATACCTCATACATTACTTTCCAGTAACATACTGGGTATCTTGATTAGATTTTTATTGAAGTGACCGATTTGTGAGGAAGGGTTACTTCTACAGTAGATCAGATACCAATTCATACTTGGAAACTTGCACCTATTTTTAACATTATTGAAGCTACGAACTGAACTGGAATTTAGATGCTTTTTATCTTTATAAAATGTTTGCTCTTGCTTATAATAACTTGATTAGAAAGTGCTGATTCTCAGACCATAGTGGTTTGCAGATAGCACACTGTTCTGGGGCTGAAACAGCAGGGGGGTTGAATTTTCACTCTGACATAAGCTTCCAGAAGATCTCCAGCAAGTTAGTGAGTGATTAAGTGGCCTAATCACCCTGTGAAATGACAATAATAGTCCTCCTGTCCTGTCCATTTTTGTCCCAAAGACTTTGGGTAGGGTTAGGGTGAAGACCTGGAACAATTGAGCATTCAGCCACAATTACAATAATTATTATCCTCACTCTTAACTGCTCTGATAAGGAGGGGGGAAATGACAGGTTTGTGCAGAGAAGCAAAAGAAGCTGCTTAATACCTCTGTGTTAAAAATACCATTTTTTACTCTCCTGTTGGTTACTTTTTTTTCAAAAACGACAAAGCCCCCTTCGAACAAGAAAATACTGTTTTCTCCAAGCAATCTGTTTTTTTGTGCTTCTGCTTAGCTTGAAGAACATGGTGAATAATGTTGAGAGGGTCTTAAAGCTGTAATTCTTGGTAAATTTACAGAATTCCAGAATATAAGTCTTTCCACAGGTAGGTTGGAGAAGAGAGTTTTTCACCTAGTAATTATCACTGATAACACTGCACACTTTCCATTAAATTTTAATCAAAATGATTAGATTAAACAAGAAGTAGAGGCCAGATCAAACACCAATTTTTGTTTCTCTTCTTGTCCAAAGTATAAATGTGTTTTTATGAATACATACTGTATTGAAGTTTACCACAATGGGAAGTCTTGTTTGTTGAGAAAAGACATTTTAAAAATTACTAACCTCACATTAGTACAAACCCATTTTCCTGAGATGATTAAGAAATGCCAACAACATCTTGATTTACCATAACCACAGCCTTTTCCAGAAACTGATCATTTTATGATCAGTTAAAAATTAAATAGGATAGTTCTTATGACCTACAAGAGCTTTAAATCATTAACATGTCATCAGAAGGTGCCCAAACCAGCCTGTTCTACTGCACAATAAAATACAGTAGTCACAAAATTTACAGCTTAGATGTCTCTACTATTTAATATGCTTCTTTCAAGTTTCTTTTCAGTTCTACCCTGAACATAATTTTACATAAAGTTTGCATGAGATGAATTTACTTAAATGAAGGGCAACAATTTGTTCCCCTGCTAACAGTACTCAACTCAGTTCACACGTAGCAGCACATATTGAGAATAAATTACCCAGCCTCTCCAAACATATTTCACCACCATCATCACTGCTTCCAGCTTTACAGAATTTAAAGATAATTCCTCTTATAGGAATACCTTCTTGGCTCAAGTTCTGGCTTTGTATCACTTGAAACATAAATGATGCCTCTAGCACGGCATTGTGTGGAGGTCAGAGCTGAATCTGGAACAGACATGACAGTGATAGAGATGGGAGACAAGATTGGATCATGATTATCTTCAGTTGTTCACTGTTTTGTGCTGAATTCTGTAAAAATACTCTTTTGAATGGCATGATCTGTGTAACACTTTATTTAACGGCACACATCACTTGAGAAAAACATTTAAAATATAACATTTCGCTGCCAGTTCCCAGAAAGAAGATGGCCATGATCGCACAGAATGGGTGAACATCCCCAAGCCAGATTTAAATGGCAAAACCAAGCTAAATGATGCATGTGCGTGTGATGAAACACTAGTATAATGTAAAACCTACAAGTCTGAGGGGAAAGGGCTGATTTCCAATACCATAGCAACATGTTTGATAAAAAAAAAAAGCACCCCAAATACTTGCCTCCTCCCTAATGGCATACTTTTACTCCAGCCTGACATTTCTTAGAGGCACTCAAAAGACAGCTTTTCTTGGCTCTCCCTGTCCCAGTCATGTGAAAGGCAGCATGAGCAGAATAAAATGTTCCTTATCAAGAGTGAGCTTCATTTTTAAACAAACACCAGATTTTTGACATGAACAAGACAGACAAATGAAGAATGTAAAGAAAAGGAGGATACCCAGGAAGGAAATACATCATGCAGCTAAAAACCCCCTCATTTCTGTCTGCTTTAATATTAATCATCTAAACAATGAGTCCAGCAAACCAGGGTCTACTTTACATCCAGTTTGGACACAGGTATTTTGCTCACGCAGGAAGACAGGCATCTGCTTTTCGGAATTGCCAGTCCTGCAGCAGCTCCAGTGACTATGCAGATGGAGTAACACCTCAGCAGCAAGTCCAGCCTCCCTGCACTTTCTCTCCACTTTCCACACAGCTGGCCTATGCCTGCACCTGAAAGCAAGAGTGCACCACACCAACTGCAGCTCCACTGATGGAGAGGGCAGCCATGGAAACAGGGTAAGAGTGTAGTAAGTGTTCATTGAATAATACCGTATTTCATCATAGCCGTCTAGGATTTTTCAAGCAAATGAACTTATTGTCATGAACCCTTAAGGAATTCTTCAAAAGAAGAGGAAACATGTTCTAAATTATTCTTTCCAGTTATTTTCCTGAAGAGCTGGCTATGGTTCTCTGGCCCTACGGACTGCAGAGCAGTTCAGGGAGCCCAGCCCAGGCCCTGGATGCTGCCTTGTCAGCACTTGGCCTCATCTGGCTCCGGTCTTGGCTTCCCAGCAGTGCAGCACCCAGTACCTGCTGCTGCTGTGGAGATCTCCTCAAAAAGAGGCGGGTCTCATCCGCTTTCCAGGACAGTGAGAAAATGACATGGCGCTGTCACCTCTGCTTCCTACAGATCCTCTCGCTCCCCTGGGAGCCCCAGTAACATCTATACTGGGAACATGAAGTTTGCACTGAGGCAGCTGGCCTTCTGTCACAGAAAGAGCTCTGGGAGAAGGGTCAGGGTTCTGCATTAATCTGCAGACCTGACGGTTCATCGAGCATGGCTTTAGCAATAAAAAGGCTAAGTCTCCATCCTTCCCCTGCCCATAGAACCATGCAATTCTACTTCCCGTTGGTAACAGCAGCTGCCCATGCAGAGCTGGATGTGCTGCACTCCCTCTAGAACTTCCTCCCTCTGCACTGGTCCGGTACAGTCTTGCTAAAACCCAGAGCCAGAAGGCAGGCAGCCTGCTCTTGCTGGCCACCTGCACAGCAAGCCCTGCACTCCAAGCCCATTACACATGTTTTATCTGCCACTGAATTCAAAAGCCCAAATCTTCAAAGCAGTTGCTGTTGTTGTTACACTAATGATCTAGCAAACCCCAATCTAGTTACAAAATTAAGAATACAATTGCACTATTTTATAAACTTCAGAAAATGAGGATGTCACACGCTTCTCATTCAGTTCAACTTTCTAAAGCCACAGTAGAAGTCAAGCAAAAAATCTACTACTTATCAAAAATCAAACCAATTAAACTTTAAAGTGTTGAGAAAATGCAGAGATTTGAAACATTGGCTTCCTTAGAGTCTTCATATTTTCCAGCCTCCTCTTCTGCTGCATGCTATGATGATTATAAGGGATACAATTAAAGCATACAAGCTGAGGAACACTCGAAGTTAAAGCATATAGCTTCCTGGAAAGAGATTAACTATCTTAATTATTCAAGGGCCTCATCAGAAAAAATAATAATGTAAATTTCCATAGCTCTGGAGAGGCACACCGTGTGGTTATCAGCACAACTGCTGCTCAGAAGTCTGCAAATGACCTCCCTCACCTGCCACAACAGACATTTTTCCCTCAACTGCTCTCTCCTTCTCTCACATACACAAATACATACTACTCTTAGTAGAGTCTCTGGCCTTAGCAAAACTTTATGGTCTCACATAGAGAGTGGATGACAACAGTAATATACATTCCTATTCCTACAAGACAAGCTACTAACATTATTCCTACAGCTGACCAAGTCTGGGATCAAGAGGAGGACAGTGAGAATTACAATCCTTATGCTTTTTCCAAAATTTTCTTTCCTTAACATTTTCCAGTAACTTTCAGTTGTAGTAGACATGAAGGAAGGGAACACACTCTGAAAACACTGTTCATTGACAAAAGAAGATGACATATTCTAAATAATAGATGCACGGACTTGGGAGTGATTCTTCATCCCTCTTCTCAGAAAAGGTTTAGATATGTAAACAGGATATGACTGAAATACTTATTATGGCAAAAGGAGAGTCTTTTGACAGTAACTGTTCCTTAAAAAAGCATTTGTAAGTTTTCTTATATTCAGGCAAATCATTAGCATACTTAGATCAGCTTGCTATCAGGACATGTGCAGGTTTCCAGTACAGGCAAGGACCTAGCCCTGAATTACTCATTTTCTCCTAAGCAAAAGCACAGCTATATTCTATGTGCAAATGTCCAGTCTATTTCCTGAAAGAAACAACAGTGGGAAATGCATCAGAAATACATACAGAAGAATCCAATGAACAGAAGCAGCATGCCACAAATCTCCCAACCTGTGCTGTTTCCTCAGGCCCGACTCTTGATGACCAGGTGCATGGAGATCTATGTATGGAACATCAGATTTCCACAAAGAAAATAATTTTCTACTTCTCATTCCTGCAGAAAAAAATCTTGAAAATATGAAAAAAAAACCCCAAACCAAAACACAACCAAAAGGTTCAGATGTGAATCATTCCAAATGTGTAACTCACTAAAAATCAGAGGGTTTTAAAGGCAATGTGATTTTGAGGTCCCAGTAAAGATCTGTTGATACAATTTATTCTCAATATAGTACTAGTGATTTCAATAATCATTGCTATTAGAAAAGCTAGTGATTTGATTTGATAGCAATCAAGTGGCCCAAACCAGTCACCTTCTTAAAGACAGCTGTTTGCTCTAACACAAGCAGTAGAATGCAACCTGCTCTCTGAAGACCTTTCTGCATTATAGACATCTTGATCAGCTCTGGTGGGAAGAAGCTTCTTTATTTACAGCAGTTCAATGAAAACAGAATTCTAGTCATCAAGTCTACTATTCACTGGATGTTCCTATAAATCACATTTCTAGAGCAAGTGCATGTTTCAGTGCTCATGATGTTATGAGGATTTCAGACACAAAACTGCTGGTAATGAGGAGATTTTCTCAAAATTACATGAAATTACATCTTCTGCACATCCACCAGAGATGGACTGAACTCAACAGAGAGATGAAGACCCAAATTCACTTTTACATGCATCTTTTTTAAAAAATAATCCAACTAATGAAGTTTACTTTTTCATTTTATTCCGGTTAAAAATACAGATTTCATCTACTTCCCCCATCCCCTTCCTGAAAAGAAAGGGTGATGGAAAGTAATAAAGGGAACAATGGATGCCAGGCAACGATTCACACATCCAGAGGCATTTTGTGACTCTGAGTAGCCAGTGTTTGATGCTAGCATTGGAATTCGGCTTCAGTTCCTTCAGCTCAGCTCTAGGAGAACTGAAAGACCACTAGAGGACAAATCCCTGCAAGCCTCACCTTATGGAGGTCTCCTTCCCAGTCAGCTCCATACAGCAGGTTTTACCACAGAATGCACTGAGGAAGAATTGTGCAATAACTACAAAATACACTGATACTCAGTAGAGTATTGTAATCAGTTACACACGTACAAAGAATTGTTTGGATAGAATAAACATGTCCCATATGCAATATAACCAACATACATGGGAATAAAAGAGTACACTGCTGTAGCTGGCTTCAGGGTCTGTAGAGGTCTGAACTGAACCTGCTAGCAAGTGGCTTCCCATCCCTGTTATGACAAATCTGTGAACAAGCACACAGTTCATCACTAGGAGATATCTCAGCGCGATCTCTTCAGAGAGGAAGTCAATTACAAACTCCCCAAGTGACAGGAGGGTAGCATGCTGCCAGTATAGACTGCTGGGATCCTGACAGCTGTTCTGATGAAAATGCAAATGATTTTTCTTGACATGACATAATAAGACCAGGGCTAAATATTATGTTACAGGTAAATCAGTGCACAGGTGAATGAGTGCCTCCATGTAACACAATTGTGGCCCATCAGACAGAGCCTGGAACAATTATGTTCATGTAATGTGCCTCAGTTCTGCATTACTATCTGAACCTCTAATTTAGCTAACAGACATTCAAAAACAAATTATAGCCAGACAAGACCTTACTGATTACACGTGTGCAGATGCTGAAAAGCAATTATTATCCCATCTAAAGTTGTTTCCTCTTGACTTGCCTTCTCCTATCACTAGCAGTAAGTAGATCCTAAGAGCTATTAGGCACATTAAAGTTACACTACCAACCCTTGAAAGACACTACCATCCTAGGTCATGCTGTCTTCCTTAACACACTAAGTACAGAAAGCAACCTGCAGTTGTGCAGTTCCCACTAAAGCATTAGGGGTGTTCATAACCAGGGCCAGATGACCCTAAAAACAAAACAGAACTTCTGAAATCCTGTTCTAGATGAGCATGACAATCTCAGAAATCCTGCCTGAGTTGCTCCCTGTCCTGTTTACTGGATCAAGAAAAGCAAGAAACAACAAACAGAAAAATCCCTCATACACAAAGTCCTATTTTTTCCTGTCAGCCAGCAGCAACACGAAGAGCACACTGTATCCTGGGACAAGTATTCCAAGGGGGGTTAGCACACCTGCTTCCTTCTCGCCTCTACACCCAGAGCATAAACTTTGGCAGATTTATGATGGCAATTTTACATGTATTGCCTCTTCACTGGTGATGATCTGGACATTTCAGCTGTGCTCACAGACGGCCCGGGTATTCCTAGAGAAACCGTGAATGTTTGTACGCCGCTTGCGACCTCTCTTCCAGAAAGTTGCAAGGAAAAAAGGCAGGCGCGGGCGTCCCATGCCCATCCCTCGCACTACCCTCGCAGCCCGCGCTGAGCTGGCAGTCGCCCTCCTCCCAAGTAACCACAAGTCCCTGGGCGATTGCTCTGCACTGCGATGCCCAGCGCCGGGAGACACCCGTCCTGTCTTGGCCA
>NW_010398311.1:131280-133566 GCF_000710305.1 Buceros rhinoceros silvestris | reverse complement strand
GCGGCCCTGCCGGGGGAGGAGGGAGCGGGAGCCCAGGGGCGCGGTGGCTGGGGTCTCAGCTCGGTGCACGGCTCGTTTGCCATCTATTTTATTTTGTTTTATTTCGGGGGTTCGTGCTCAAAGTGCAGGGCCTCGCGCTGACTTCGCACGGCTGCGCCGGGCCGGGCGGAGGGATCACACCGTCCCCGTGACCTTCTGCAGCGGGCTTTACCTCGGCTGCGTGGGTTGCGCGCCTTTCCACTTTGTCCGGGCCTGCAGAGATAAAGTCTGCTCCTTCTGGCGTGGTGTGTGTGGGGAGCGGGGTGGCTTCGTTTCAGTCTGCCTAGCGCTGATGATGAGGTAGCTACTCCGAGCAGCGAGGCAGCCCAGTGTCCCTGTCGTCCCCGGTGTACATCTGTTTAAATACAGGTGTAATTTGTTAGGTTAGTAAAACTAATCTTCATTTAAAAAACCCAATAAAGCAATAACTAACAAAAACTCAGTGAAGTACTCTTCCTCTAGTTGATCTAGTTGAAATCTGTAAGATTAAAATGCGTTGCTGTGTTTATGGAGTTTTGAAGACAACTTTGGTCGTAGTAGCTACATAGGACTTAAGTGTCTGGTTTTCTTAAAAGTGTTATTTGATAGAGTAGCAATGCCTGAAGCACTGAGTATTTCACAACGTGTATGTCTCTTTACTTGAAAGGTAAGAGGTTCCTAGTGGGTTTTTTTGTACTAAAAACTCCATGCCGTTCAACTTCATTATTTCTCTCTGCCTTGACAGCCGAATTTAAATTAAACTGAGGGAGAACGGAAAATATTCCAGTAAGTGGGAACCCGTTCAGTTGAGGAATCAGACACTAGGATATTAGTTAGAGCTGCAGTTCTGCATTTTTTTCTTTTAATATCATGAATTCTGAGTCCTGAAATTACATTAAATTTTCCTCTTCCATCTCTTCCCTGGCCTTTTGGAAATGTTGTACTGGGTGTGATAATTTTAAGAGTAGACTTTGAATCTGTTTTATAGCTATTATGGATAAATCGCCTTGTTGGCAAATTCAGTGTTGGTAGTTCTACGTGCAGTTTAAAATGATATTTAATCGGTGAGAAATGTAGATATTTGGAGTTTTTTACTGTGATGTACTGTGAGCTTTTGCAACTATAGATACATACAAATGACCTTGAATCCGCTAAGGAATTTTATCACACTTATTAAAATCTAGGAAAGAACATCTTCAGTGCCCCTTTCAAATGCCTTATGACTGTAGCCAAAATGATAAATAGCTGGCTTAATTTTGTATTTTTTTAATTCCAATGAAATGGTTGATCCTTTCTGTACGCAGTAGAGAAATCGCTGTAGTCTTTGTGATTGATACCTCTTGAAATGTTCATATTTACGTAAGTCTCTTCCTATAATTAGCTCAATCTTGCTACGAGAATATTTCTGTATGTAGATTTATTGAGACTTTCCTATACTAATATAAACACTAGTTTTCATTATTCTCCCTGGATTTGTTTTAAACACCGTTTTTCAGTGAGAGGAGAAGATCCTTCTATGAGTGTGCGGTTTTGGTGGGGGTTTTTTTGTTTGTGGTTGAGTTTTTTATTGCCTTTTCAAAAATTTTGAACTACCACACTTTAGGTCGAGCTGGGTGATCGAGGTATAGTGACTAGAAGTTGTTCTGAACAGCTGCTAGGCCTAGAGTAGTTGAAAAAAAAAATCAACCAAAAATGAAACCAAAAAAGCCAACAAAACCAAACAACAACAACAGAAAACTTTCAAATGACAGTGAAGTCCCAGCCTGAAATCTGTTAAAGCTCTTGTGGTGCTGAGGTAGGTACAGATAATGTGTGATCTAGTGTTCTGAGAGCCGAAGGAGTACTTCGGCTTTCCTGTGCTTCTTAAAATAAGTCAATGCCATTGCAGAGGTGGACTTTGCAGGTAAAAATAGTACAAGGATGCAAATGCAAGCTCCATCCTAGTAACAGTAATGTTGAAATGCTGCCTTTATAGGTAAAAATTTCTTGCTGTCTTACAACATAATGGCTTTAGGCTATATTTATTGCCACTGATGTTCTTCATGGCAATAAAACTTTGTTAGCTAATGGATAAACTCCATTTGTGGTGAATATATATTTCAGTTTTGCTTTAAAGCCATCATGGCTTTTGCTGTAATGCTTTTCTGATAAATCCTAATATCTACAGAGGACAGGGAACGTTACCAGCTGTGCCCAGATTCTGGAAGTGAGAAAATGTTGCTTTTGTGCACAGGGCTTTCTTTTCCTGACGGCCCCCAAACCAGATGG
>NW_010398311.1:83960-131165 GCF_000710305.1 Buceros rhinoceros silvestris | reverse complement strand
AGCTGATGGTGCTTTGGGTCTCAGCATCTGTAGTTCCACTTCTGAAGGAATCCACTATGTTTTTTGATCTGTTGTCTGTGTAAATCTACCTAATTTGACTCATGCAGAAGCATTAGTTCTGGAGAAGCTAGTATAACAGAGTTAGAATTCATAGCTTTTAGCTGCTACAGTTGGTGGGCAAGATCAAGATGTTTTTCCTAGTCTTTGTTGAATGTAAAAAGTCATCCTGAGTTTCTGGTGGCAAAGCAGCAGAGGCAAACTACTTGCTTTGATTGCCAGTGCAGCTCAGAGAAACTGCCAGTATGGAGGAAGCTGCTTTTGCCCAGTAGGCATTGCTGTTGACTTGTTAGGGGCTCCTAGCATCTACTCGTTTGCCACTGAGCAGCTAAATATCATGCTAAATTTGACAGAAGCTGTGGCTAGAGAACAGCTAATGGTTGGGTCTTTCCTGTATTTGGAAGTGCCCACTGTTTTCACATAGACTTTGGCGTAAAGCTCTGTAGAAAGTACCTTTTGGAAAGATGACCTTAGTGAAACACTCGGCTTTACTAGTCATTTTTTTTGTAGGGAGTGCAGTTTTTCAGCTTTAAAACTAAGTGAAATAATTACAAACAGCGTATGGCAGAAATCTGAAGAAAAGCGTGCTTTCTTAGAAACTTACTTAAAAATTCTAAACCCACATAAAGTTTTTGGAAGAGCTCACAGTTTAAATCTGACTTTGCTGGCAAAATATCTGGAGTTTTAGGAGCTGTAATTATATAATGGTTAAAATTGTAATAGGAAGGTCTTACTTGCACTCATTTGAAAAGTGCAAGTTGGGAACTAACTGAAGCTTTCCAGATGGAGCTTGAAGTAGTGTCACGCTGTTTTCTCTGCTGTTTCAGCCACTGTTTTGAGCATTATTTCAGTACTTAAGCAACAGGAGTTTTCATTTGTTTTGATAGTCATAGTAAGCCCGTACATAGTGTGGGTTTGGAAAAAGCGGTAGTTGCTTAATAGAAAGTCAGGATGAGTTGTGTGTTTAAATGTCTTAGCAAGGCTTCACTACTGTGAAGGACCAGCCTAGGACCAGAATGATTCTAGGCAGTTCTAGGCTTCACTTCATAAAACATTTGTGATAGTATTTCTCTGTTCCCTCAAACCATCCGGACACTGCTGTTGACTCAAATGGGTGCTACTGCTGATCAGAAACTGCAAACAGATGTTTAGACTAGATGAGGCTGGAAGACGTTGCAAGGACGAGTAGTATGATGGTTTGCTGAGTTCAGCGAAACTGAAGTATATCCCAGTAAACAGGCAGTGGTTGACCAAATGATTCAAGCCAGAAAAAACTAAAGAGCTGAGGGCACTCAGGGATGATCTTAAGGACCCCAGACACTTTCTCTGGTCTTCAGCTGAATGTGGAGTAGATTAAGAAAGTGTTACACACTGGGCAGTTACTGAATTTCTGGAATGTAATGTAGACTGTGTATGTGCAGTTTCTTGAGAACTGGTGCTGGTAAAATAAGGAAAACTTAAAACATTCAAATGCTTTGTAAAACAGTCTACATAGAGGTAGGAAGGGTGGTTCACGGTGTCCTGGAATATTCACTGCGGTGCATTTGAGCAGCTGTCCTGTAGATCTGTGTTAGCTGCATTTGGTTTCAGACTCCTCAGGGTGAGTTTAATGAGGTACTTACTCAGATTTAACTGAATAAGCTTTATGTATTTTTTGTGGAATGAAACTGCCATGCGTGGTTGCTGGAGTACCAGTGTTCTTCTGTACTTTAAATCCTAATGACAGAAATGAAATTAGAAGGGTTTGTTTTACAGAATTAATGAACAGGCTTAATTTCTGGGAAATTCAAATAAATATTTGTAGGCAAACACTTTAATCACGTTAACTTAGAAAGCTTGATAGAAGGAGATTCAGCTGTGGAAAGGGAAAAGTAATGTAAATTCAACTTCTCTACTGGGAGTGTCCCTGCTTCTTACCCTGCTGATATTTTTCTCTTCTGACATATCTTTTCAGAAGTAGAATTATGGTCAGAAGGGGTACTTGAGTCAGCTTCCCTGTGGCTTTTCACACTAACGTCTTTTTTTGAGAGTCTTGAATCTAGAGCTGTGTCTCTGCATACTGAGATTTAGATAGTCAACCTTTTGTTTGCAGGGGGCTATGGGAGTTTGTTTCTGTGTAATGACAGGGGAAGCTTGGTATTGATATGCCTTAATATAGATGAAAATGAGCTAAGAATTTCACTGTTATCTGTTTTTAATAGTGGAACTATAAAGTGCCTTCAAGGAATAGAGTCCCCTGTTTTAGACTTGCCAAAACGGATGTTGAAAGTGAGAAATAAAATTCCTAAACACCAGAAAAAGGGCAAGGGTTTGTTTCCCTGGTTTTTATACTTGGCCTTGTGAGCTTGTCACTTTTTGTATTGTAAATGTACCATATTATTTTTTTAGCTTCAGTACAAAAGCAGAGCACTCTTCCACTTCTTATCTCTGATTAACTTCAGTATTTTCAGACTGTCTGTGAAGGTATTCTTGAATTTATGGTCTTCTCCCTTATGTGCTGCAGAAATAGCTGTGTCTGGACTTAAGCATCACCTTTCGAGAAGAGTGTGCTGAATGGCCAGGTAGCTTTTGCTAGCTTATGGAGCCAGTGGGGCACAAATGCTCTTCTGTACTTACAGAAATAGTTAAGGTTCCTGAAACACTGCTCCAGGGGACCCCGTGAGAAGTGCATGCAGGGTGGGGAGGAGGAGGCTGGGAGCTCTGATTTAGCAAGGGCTCTTTCTGCTGAGGAAGCTGGATGCAGGAGGGAGTAGTATTGTGGATTATCGGGTGGGTATTTGAACTTCTGAATTTGCTTTGAACACATACATGCATAGCCATTGCATTGAAATGGGTAATATATTGCAAGAATGCTAGTGACATACGTACCTTCACTATGTTCCCATTTCATGTTTGTAATGGAGTCCTTGTTTCAGTACCATTTTTTTTTTTTTTTCGTTTAAAGGCTCAACAAGATCTTGGTATTTATTTACTTATTCTGTTCATCCTCCTGTCTTGGGATGCAGCAGACATAACTAGCTAGAGGGGTGAATGCTATTGCTTGTATATCAGAGTTGATTTAAGAAGGCTTTACAATTTAAATCTTAAATATCCTAGTAACGACTATAATTGTGGTTAAAGATATTATTTGTATCTCTAGTAACATGCTTAGAAATGTCATCAGGCTTCATGCTGTGAGTCCTTTCTACCCAAATATGCATTAGAAGCTGCTTTCTGTTTCCAAGAGAGGGACAACTAAAGTCATAACTTCAAAACACCATATGCCTCTTGTAACAAACTAAGCATGTACTGCATACATGGAGCAGTGAAGAAATTAGTTTATTAATTAGTTCAAATTTTTCATTTCCGTGTGCTTACGCCTTGAGAGATAACCCAAAATTGAGTAACTGACTGACCTAGAACTGCTATAGTTAATCTGGCTAGAGCACCCGTTCTGAAGGGAAGTGGAAAATTGCTGACAAAGTGAACTGCATAAAGTGAGGAAGACTTTAGGAGGCTGCTTTTGCATTCAGATGGCTAAACTGTGAAACTTGGCATAGCAATAGCACTTGCTTTGGACTGCGTCCATGGTTGAGATGTTGGTAGTCAAGATGAGAATTACGGGCTCATTAACCGAGTAGCTGGTTTTTTTTTTTCTGCAACAGTTGAGCAAACTGAAAAAAAAAAAAATTAAATGGAGTCACGCTTGTCTTTTGATAAAGGCTATTTTTATATAGAGAGTGATTCTTTTAATGAAATTCTTCTGAACCAGTGCAGCTGAGGGATAAAAAACTAGCTATCCTGATGAAGACCAGGGTGGGGTTTTTTATATAGCTCTGATGTCCGAGGATCTTTTCTCTGCTGGCATTGTAACTGGGTTGTAGGGTTCCTGTTCTTGTGTGGAAAGTTTCCTGCAGAACTCAATGCCCTTGAGATGGTGACTTGTTCTGCATTCGCGTGGTGTAACACAGACTACATATACAAAGGTTTGAGCAACCTAATATGGTGGAAGATGTCCCTGCTGACGGCAGGGGTATTTGATCTAGATGATATTTAAAGGTCATTTCCAACCCAAACCATTCTGTGACTCTCTGACAAATTGCCTGCAAGGAAGGCTTTCTGTTAGTTTGGGTTAACATTAGGAGAAATGTGGATTCCATTATTTAATTTTTGGATTTGATAATCTAGTCTCTCAGAAGTAGCTGTTACAAAAGGAGTAGATCCTGCAGACTCTTGCTGTGTCAAGAGTGAAACCTGTTTTTCTTTTGTGGATATGGCCTTTTGCAATCTTTGTAAGTACTGGATGTGTGTAACAGGTGGAATAAGGCTTGCCTGTTTTGAAACAAGGAATATCAATTTTCCTGAAGAAATGCTGAGTCAAATTGCCCATCTTTGGTGTGAATTGCATACAGTGATCAAATGCACCACAGTTCCTGTTCAAAGCAGTGCATAAGAACAGAAAATGAGTTGATAGTTACGGTATCAGATTTAACTTACTCTTCTGCATGTCAGTCTTACATAATCTTGGGTGTGTACTGTCAGAGTGCCCAAGATCAGGGATCTAATTTTAGTGGCTGTTGCTGGTACGTGTTCCAATATTCTAGTACTGAAAAATTAATGACCATCTAATTGTAGCCGTCCTCCTGTTTGTTAAATTGGGTTGACTTGCCCTTTTGGAAAGCAATTTACGTATCTTTTCATGACTTGCTTACCTAAGGAGGCTGTGCTGCTTTTGTCTGCATGCGTCTGAAAAATCTGGCTGTTAAGCTATAAGGAAGAGCTGTAGGCATGTGATTTTTAATTATATGTTTAGTCCAAATTAATATAACTATGTGTAAATTCCTGTCAGATGTGGTACATGTATGCAGACTTTCTGTTGACCTACATAAATGGATATAAAATGGTGCACTCAGGTACAGCATGATGCAGACAAAATCTAATACTACCCGGGCAGCTTTAAAGACATGAATGTGGGCGGTAGTGTTTGTCGTGTGTAATGTGTGTGAACTGAAGGGTTATTTAATCCTCAGTGGAAGAATATAGGAGTTGTACAACAGGATTGAATAGGAGCATCAGTTTCCTGAAACGTAAGTGTTGTGGATGTAGCTAAGAGGTGGAGGTGCCTTTCATAGTCACATGCAAGGTGAATAGTTCAAGCAGTGTTTATGACCCAAATGTGAGAACTTGTAAAGCTGATCAGTCTCATGGGACATCTGTTAAGGTATGCCTGACCCTCTATAACTTGTAATGCTCTTTAAAAATTCAGCAGACAACGGGTATAGCTCACGAGTCCTTAGGTCTCCCAGATATGCCCTTCCTTCTGGTTCGTGTCGGTTTTTTTTCCTTCCTGAACAGCAGAAGAGGATGAGCTTTCTTGCATGCTTATGACACCACAGTCTTAAGTCAGTGACAGCCTCCAGACTGAAACTTTGGTGGTATCATCATGCTTGCATGGCAGATACTTAAAAGTTTGCTTCAAGGCTTATGCTGCTTAATGGTCTGCTCGCTAGAGAGGTTCTGCCCTGCTTTGATTGAAGATGGATGGACAAACTTTGAAAATTTTTTTCTTCATCCTAGATGGTGATTTTTTTGTTGGTTTTAAGTTTGGACAGAGAAGTTATGTGCTGTATCTCCTAACTAGAGGAGTCATTTTCCATGCCTTCTTGAACAAAAAAATGTCAGACCAAGATTTTAGCTACTTGGTCAAGAAGAGTGTTCCCTGAGGAGTAATTTCCCACAGATGGCTCTTCTGAACCAGGCAACCTTAGTTGAGAGCTGTCCCAGTAACAAGAGCCTAAGTCTTCCATGCTGCTGCTAGCTGTTGTTCAAAATGGATGCTTTGTGTGTAGCACAAAACTACATAGATGGGACTAAATAGTGAGAAGCTGTTCCCATAGAGAGACCTCTGTGCCCAGCTCTCTGCATAGATAGTTTATGAAGCAGGCTGCTTGCTTGCTTATTCTTCTATGGGGATTTCTAAATCTTTCTGAATTTTTTTTTTCTGCTCCCCTTACTCCTCCTCCACTACAGTAAAACAAGTTCCTCATATATGTTCATCTGAAGCTTGAGGGGTGAAGTTGATTTACGTGAGCTTGGACATCCCTCGCTTTTAACTAGTTGCTGTTTGTTCCTGTAGGGACTGTTTGGTCTTGCAGCAGCAGAGTCCATGCCTTGGGATCTGACATAGTGTTCTGGGAGATGCTGAAGGAGAAGTGACAGTCACAGGGAGGAAGCTCACTGGGCTTGTCTGGACTTGAGGAAGCAGGGAGGAGAAAACACCCTACCAGGGGTCATCTCAGTTTTCTGAGAGGATGAGGGCAAAATTACCTGTTTCAGTCTCTGTATCAGGAGTTTGAAGCTTGGAGCCAAAGTAGCATGGGGGAGGTGAGCTTTGTCCAGTAGTTTCTCCTGCTGCATGTCATGGTGGTAGGCATCCAGGTGGGGTACTTCAGCCCACGAAGATAGTGCTGTTACTATGTCTGTAGCTGTAGCTCTGCTGGCTGAGAAATAAGAGCTCTGTCTGAAGTCTCAGCACTTTTCAGGTTCTTCTGAAGTCCTACAATTTTCCCAGGAAAACAGTGACCAAAGAAACTTGAAGACTTTTGGGGAGACCTCCCTACTCTTTCTCTACCTAGGTACTTCCTAGGTGGGCAATAGTTCCATGGCGTGGCTTGATCTGTTCTTTGCTTTACTAAACAAATAACTACCACCTGTCTATGGTCTGAGCAACTGTTAATGTCTTGTGTGCACTGCTATGGTTAAAAATACTCGGTCATCCTTCCCTAGCAGTGACAGATCTTAAATTGGCTCTCTGCTAGGTCTTTTTCCCTTCTTTTGAGCAGTTGTGTTGGTAGTAGGTGGTATACTCGGATGCATTGTAATTGAAACTTCATTTTGTGGGTCAGTCTCCTTTAACAAGTGGCTGAGTATTAAAACTTGCCAACTCAATTGTCTTTGATTTTTAGCCAATGATGAAGCTGATGGTCAGTCTCCAGTGCTATCCTGGTTTTTAGTATCAGTGGTAAAGAATGAACCATGACCTGAATCTCCACTGTCAGTGTAGAGCCATAATAAGCGTGAGTATATAGAAGTAGGGGTGATGGTATGGTCAGAGATTGACTTCAGTAAGGTGCAGGGGCGTCTGCCTTACAGACGTGCTGTTGTGGGCAAGTCATTTCTGTTGGAGATCTGTGACTTGGGATGCTCTAGAGTGCTTGGTGAGGCTTTTCTAGCTCCTGGACAGTTGCCCACTATTTGCTGCTTATCCCTGTGGGCAACAGTGGCAGCCAAGGGAAGACTGAAATAAAGTGGGCCACAGAGCTCTGGGATTGCAAGGCCATCAGAGCTCTGGAGGAGGTCTGTTCAAGCGTGCAGTTGAAAGGTAAGAGTCTTGATGGAAGCAAATGCTATTTGATGGTTAACAAATGGCTTTGTGATTAGTGTTGCCTACAGCATTTTGCATTCTTTGGCAGCATGTTCCTCTGCAGAATGAGGACTGAGAGATGTGAGACAGGTGAGAAAGTCAGGCAAAAGCATCTTTGCCAGAGGGTTTTCCAACCTCTGGAAAAGGAATTTAAACCAGGTGTGGTGGGGCAGGGAGTATGTATAGAGTCATAATAGCTTGCAGATAAGTGAGGAACATGAAAGTTCGAGGCTTTAAATAGGAATGAGAGGGCCCTCAGAAATTATAAGAGGCCCCAAGAAAGCCTGCTTCGAGTGCCTGTGCACAAGTATCTGTAGCCCAGGTGACAGGTGGTGGTAGGCAGAGGTCTTTGTTTTAGGTTAGAGCTCTGGGACTGCTGGAGGAGCTGAGCTGTGGTGGGACTGCTCATGAGAGTACTGTGTGGTGGAGGTATAGAGGTCCTCAAGGGAAGTGAGACAGCAATGTCCTTTGTCAGGAAGAGCAGTTCAGATGCATGGAGGTTTTCTAGCACATAGGAGAATGAATAGCATATCAAGCTTGGTTGTACAGTAAACTCATGGCTGAGTTCCAGTGTGAAGAAGAGGTGTACAGGAGATGGAAGTTAGGACAAGACATAAAGAAGCATTGCCAGTGAATAAAAGGATGGTGTAGAAAAGTTAGAGCTGTGCTGTAGTTAGTGAAGCATCTCAAGGGCGATAAGATGGGTTTGTGCAAATAATGTAGCAGCAGAAGAATATAAAAAGGAGACTGTGGGTTTACTGCTGAATGGGGTGGATGATTTAGTGATTGCAGATGGACAAGGCTTGAGGTGCACAAAGCTTTTATTGCCTCGGTTTTCACTGACAGGTCTCCTGAGCTCTTTTTGCAAAGGGAGAGGGTGCAAGGAGAAGAGCTGCTAGGAGAAGAAGAGAATCCAGGTCTGGGATCTCTAGAGAAATCTCAGCTGTTTCATGCCCATGGGTCTGAGGTTATTGAGCAAATTGTCTGATGTCACAGTGAGGTCACTGTCTAATAGTTTTGTCAGACTAAGATGATCAGGATTGTTTGTGATGATTAGAGAACAGCAAGTTTTGCTGCTATTAAAAGTGAGCTTAGTAAGGATTATATGAGGAGCCTCACTGTAGTACCTAGAGTAAATCCTTGTGTGAGATGCCTTTGAAGTCATTTCTGTGCAAATTAAAACAGAGGTGATTGGTAGTTCCCAGCATTGATTTAATACAGCAAAATTGTAGTGGAACAGACTGTCTTTGAAATTAATACTACTGTGGACGAGAAGTGATAGTTGTCACCTGCTTTGAGTTGGGCATAACTCTTCATGTGGTTTTCCACAGAATCTTTGTAACAGCTTTGGGATATGAAGGTTTGGGTGTGTGGACAGCTATATAGGTGGAAAACTGATAGGATTTTGAAGCTTGAAGTTCAGTTGATAAAACTTCGTGATCTTCCTGGAGGCTTGTTACAAGCAGAGGTCTTGTGGACTCTGTCATGCCTGTTGTATTTACTACTTTCTTCAGGGACCTGGGGAAAGGGAGAAAACTGACCCTCATGAATCTTGCAGACAACACCTGAGGGGTGTAGTGGATGTTCCTGTGGGCAGGGCTGCTGCCCAGCACGACCAGGAGTGGTGAGAGGAATGGGCTACCAGGGACCCTGTGCAATTCAAGGTGGCGCAGTGTGCAGGCCTGTCCTGGGCAGGCAGAGCCCCAACAGTGATGCCACAGGTCTAGGGGAAGAAGGTCCTGGGCCCTGGTGGGCAATGAACTGAGTAGGTCCAGAGAGAGTGGAGATAAGGGAAAGTTTCTCCACCCATGAGAATAGCTGGGCAGTGGGCCTAGAGCCTAGTGATGTCTGTCCCTCCTTGCGGGGTTTCCAGCCCATGCAGACTAAAGCACTGAGCAGCCTGGTCTGAACACGTGGCTGAACCTGTTCTACATGGGGTTCAGACTGGAGACCTCCTGAAGTTCTTGCTGGCCTGAATGACTCTGATCTATCTACCCCTTTTGCCTATGATATGCAATTACTGGACACAGAACTGAGTCATGGCAGGGTCCTTTGGTTTGAGTTGTACTGAAACTCAACTCTGGTAAAAAAAGCCCTTATTTTCATAGCATGGTTGAAAGATCTTTTTGTGGAGGGAAGCTTTGACTTGGAACTGACCTGGAAAACTAGAATTGTATTGGAGATAAAGGCTGGGGTAGGTAGAAGATGTTGGTCAGAATCTGCTTTGTCATCTGTGCTCTTTAAGAGATCACTGGTTTGGAAGATTTGCAGTAGCTTTGTTTCACGTGAGGTAAGTTTTATGTGGAGAAGCAGCTAACAAACCCAAGCCGGAATGTTTTAAAAACCAGAAGTGCCAGCACAGCCTGAAACTGCTGGCTGTTCTTAGGAGTGCCTTTCAAGATGAAACGCAGTCCTTTGCGCTGTGTAATGTTTGTAATACTGCTTCCACACTCTCTCCCTCCAGGCTGTAGGTATTTGGGATAGCAGTTAGTCTCCTAGTATTGTTAACCACTAGGCGTGCAGCTGCCCTTATGAGCCTATTTTACACCTAATGCATATCATCAGTTAACAGTTTTCCCCAAAGCTTTTTTGTGAATAGTAGTAGAGCCAAATGTTTACTGATACCAAGGGTGGTATGGTATCTTTCTTTTGAAAGAATTTAGTTGTCTCTTCTGCTAAGCTGACCTATTCAAAGAATAAAGGGAGATCTGTCTGAACTTGTTTTCCTGGAGGAAAACCTAGTTGCCTAGAGGCAAACAGGCTCCATATTTAGATTTTAAGTAATTCTCAGTTGTCTTGAGCTAAAAGGATGCACCTCTGCATGAACCACTCTCTTGAGCAATGACTGTCAGAAGGCTTTTCTGGAAATCCCTAAGGGCACTTCTGGGCCAAATGAGGATCCTTTGACAGCTGAGATGTTCAGTGTGGGGATGTTAGTGATGCTCTGATGCTCTTTCTGGTTAAGAGGAGAGCTATAATGAGGGAGCTACTGGCCAACACTGACCAAGTCTGTCTGTGCCAAGTAGAAGTTATTCAGATTTCTTGCTTGTATATCAATTTAAATGTGGTGTTTGGCTTGGGTTTTGGTTTTTTGGGTTTTTTTTTTGAGAATACTGGTTCAAATGGCAGAAGGGGTTTTAGGCACACTTCCAGGAGAACACGTCTGAGTTTTGGCCAGGCTTAGAGTTTTTAAGAGACAGGTCATCCAGTGTTCTAGGATCAGGGTTATTTGGTGTGGGCAGTATCTTTGTTAGAATAGTCTTTGCTACAGTAAGAGGAAATAAAAAATGGAAAGAAAGGGCTACTGAGTCAGAAAACTGAAGGTGAGTGTATAATCAGAGTAAACCTGTTCATACAGCAACATAATGTAAGTTTGATTTATTTTATTATGTGATAAATTTGGATATACCTGCTTTGTCAGAGGAAACTTTTCCAGCTTCCTGAATTGTGGAAGCGACTGTGGCCTTGTATAGTTAATGGTAACTTAAATAGGAAAGACAAAGGAGTAGCTGCTCTTCTGTGCCTTTATACAGAAGAGGGACTTCTGTATGGCAAATAGAAAAAGTGTAAAAGCTTTGGCTATAACCACATTTGACAGTAAAGCTTCTGACATGTACTGCTTCTGCTTATGAGCTGGTTATGTGTAAAAGGTGTGTCTCTTCTGCAGTTACCAGCATGTGGCCAACTGGTTACAACTTGTTTGTATCAACAGTATCTTACTTGCTGTCCATTTTTCTGTGTTTTGTGATACTGGGTGATCTTGGGAGGATTAGGATGCAGAGATAGAAGAGCCTTTCTGAGGCCAGAAGGCAGGGTGATAGAGGGGAGAGGGAGGGATCATAAGTAGTTGAGGTATTGCCTCCAGCTCAGATACTTCAACAAAGCTAGCTGTCCTTGTTCTGCATTTACTTCACTTTGCTGCAAAAAAAAATTTAACTCACAATATGATGTAGACAATTTTCCTACTTGGAGGTAGGAGGGACTGGAATGCATGTTTAAGCACCTTTTCCCAGCGTCTTCTGTGAGACAGACAGTAGTGCTCATGAAAACAGGTAACTATTGGAGGATTATGGAGGATTGGAAAACATAATTATTTTGCTGAATAGCTGATGGTTGTGCTTCAGCTTCTTTGATTTGATACTGATGTGTGTTTCACTGTCTGCAGTCCTTCAGGCAATGCATATCTTTTGTGAGTGGCCTCTAAAGGCACTTAAAAATACGGCTCTAAGTGCATTCAAACTCGTGGCCATGCATTCTGGTTAGCAGTTGGGATTGTCTGTGGAGTTCAAAACCAAAACAGTTGCTGTCTTCCACAGTTGCATTGCCTTTTCAAACCCAGATGAACAAGAAATTGCTTGCTTTGAATGGGAGGAGGTAAGTGGATCTTAAAGTGCTTACATGGGTCTGCTAGTAACTAGCCATTGTGGTGTTGAAACATTAACTTTTTGTCTTGGGCTTTCTAGAACTAGAACATTAACCAAAGTTAATAGAACTAGTGATGAAGTCTTGCTGTCTTTGCCTTCCTGATTCCCGCTTTTCTCAGGAGAAGCCTGTTGCTCAGGACTTAATCCTGAGGACAGTTTTGATGCATTGGAGTTGAGTGAGGTAGACCAAATAGATTGTGGTGGGGCTAGCAAAGGTCCAGCCATGCAACTAAAATGTGGGAGTGGTGACATGGGGAAACTTGTGTTCTCCAAGCTGCTGAATCTAGTCATGTGAACAAGCACAAAAGAAACTTCAGAAGCCTGGAAATACACTGATACTGTAGGGAAGGAGAGAATCTCCAGAGCTGTAGTACTCACATGAAACTCTTGGATATCCTTGTTTAGTGCTTGTTCTATGGCTTGACGTTGAGGGATTGTTCTACCATGATAGATGCCCTCTAATATTTAGGTGAGACCTTTGAACTCATCCTTTCCAGGTGATGAAGGAATTAGGTAAGAAATGCTCGATCACCCTCTTCTAAAGAAGCCTGCCTGAATTTTTATACATCTTTTCAGTCCACTGAATTGTAACAACCTTTCAACTTAAAAACCAGTGTATTCTCAAGGTCAGGTTCTGGAGTGAACAAGGTGGTATCATCAGTTTATTAAGGGGGTGGCATTTGGCACACTTTTAATGGTGAGCAGCTGGCAATCTCTGGCTCTTTCTGTAAAAGCACACTTCACAACAGTTATCTGCAGTGTATTTTCCTTGAACTGCTTTGCTGTTCCTTGATTAGGAAGTGCTTATGACTTACTGTGCTGTGTGGGTGTAGCCGGAGCACAGCTTCTTGCTGTCTAATCAACATTTTCCTGCCTTTTTTTTTTTTTTGCATTATGAAACTAATCAAGCTAAATGTAGCCATGCTTAAAACCTGCAGTACTACTGGTGCGTATCAGTAAAACATCCTTGGAAATGGTACAAGAACACAGACCTGTGCTTGTTTTGTTCCTCTTTCTCCTTCCACCCCACAAATATTTGGGTAGGTAAAGGATTATGTTATCTTATGGATTGTAAGTCACGTGAGATTTACATGTTTTCCATTCTCTTTGTGAGAAGCAGGGTGTAGTATTCTAGAAACTTGTCTACCTTACATGTAATTTTGTCTGCTTTGGAGAAGGTGAGTGGAACCTGTGAGATCTTTAGGTAGCCATGTTCATTGTGAGGCCTCCAGCCAATTAATAATCAGTATTGTAATTGTCTACTTTTCAGTCCAGTAGCAATAAGCTACTGCTTTTCATGTTAAGGTATCAGCAGTCTTCTTTTTTTGTGTAAATCTTACGCTAAATTTACGGAAGATGAGTCAAGTGAAATAGGCAGCTGTGCTGGAGTTCTTTCCTGCCTCATGCTTTATGTGGTGTTTCTGGAAGCTGAAGTGGTCGCTTGTGAATAACTGTGGCTGGTTCTGGTACGTGCTGTTTGTAGTGGCAGTTTTGTCCCTCAGCATCAGCCAAGACACTGGAAAGACTAAGAAAGCCAGGGCCACTGGTTGTGCAACACCAGGATTGTTCATTGGTATAGTATTTCTACTCTGCTTTTGATGCCTCCTAGTGCATAATATCTATGCCATTTCAAAACCCTGTCCTGTGTGGAAAAAAAATGGCTGTATTGAATAATGAGCAGAGTTAAGATAGCATTTGCTTTTTTCAACCTCAGTTAATAGCTCCTAGTTATGGTTCTGCTAAATAGGCAGACTCTTGTGTTTTGGGGTAGGTGTTAGATGAAAGTCAGGTTGACTGCAGATGTTAAGCTAGAAGCAATTAGAAGGTGGCTAACCTGAGTGGTATCACTTCCTTCTTAAGTCTGTTAATTCAGAGTGCACTGACTTTCTTGGAACGTAAAGGTAGTGTTATCAGGGCTTTTTTGAAGGAAACATTGTCTTGATGCAGATCTTGCTTTTACCTATTTATGCTGGTGACGGTGGCAGGGCTATAAGCTTACCGTAATGTCTTCATGTACCTGCAAGTGTGTTTGAATGTTAATGAAATACAGTATAAATGAACTCTATTTGTCATTGCAGATAGCATAGTAGCATAACTACATGGTGGCTCCATAAGCTTCCACTACTGCTGGAAAATTCAGTGACTTTTTCCAGTTGCAAGAAAGCAGGAGGAACGCAGACTTAATTTAGTGTTTTGTGCTGGTTCAATGACTAGAGCTCGTGCTAGTGGTTAACAGCCCCCTGTTTCAGCTTTTTTTCAGCATATTTCAGCTTTTTAAATCAATAAAAAACTATCAAAAGGTACTTCAGTTATATTAATGGCTGAAATGATGTAGAATGGCAGAGGCTGGTAGACATGTTAGGACATTATCTGGTTCAACTCCCAGTTAGAAGCAGTTAGGGTTAACCTAGAGTAGGCTGCCCAGGAAAATTCCACTTGGGCTTTGTGTGTTTTCTTCTCTGCCCAGAGAAAGTCTGCATTTGTGAGGTGTTCAGTGCTTGTCACTGTGGGACTAAGTATAACATATGTTATAGTCATATGCTTAAGCATCATATGTTGTCCTGACACTGTACACCTCTGAAAAGAGTCTGGCTCCATCGTCTTTACTTTCTTACATCTCGTATTTGTCCTGGTCTTATCAGTAAAGATCAAGGTGAAGAAGGCATAGACTATCTTGGGGTCTTCCACATCCTCCATGTCCGTTGTCACCAGGTTCCCTGCCCCATTCAGCAGCAAGCCTGCATTTTCTGTGGTCTTCCATTCTTTTTCCAGATGCCTTTCTTAAGTTGACCTAAGTCTTTGGCAATGCTGGTAAGTTGAATTAATTTCCACAGTTTTAAAGTACACATTGTGTTTTCAGCCAGCTTGCTAGCACTTTCAGAAATGCTCAGAATGCTTTTTCCTCCCTCTATATTAAGATATAAGTGCTTCATTTTTAAGAACTTGTTTTCACTGGCTTTTTTTAGTTCTGCTTTTTACACTTCGTACCATGATCGTTCCTTGAAAATCTCTATGAAGTAAAAGTCTGCAAACTGAATTTTGCTGACTTCCTGAGAGGTTACTATGCTTTCCGTCTTTAGATAAGAGCAGTTAATATCTTTGTATTTAAAGATGGAGCTTCAGCAGTAGTTCAGAATCCTGCAGGCTGTTAGGGTCTACTTGGAGACTTGCTATGGTACAGAGCATGTGACTGTGTTCTTGTTGAAATTGTTTGATTTGTAATCTACTCTCCATATTGTGAAGTGCACAAAAAGGACACCGTAGTAACTGGAGATCCAGTTTTGGGAAAACTCTGGATATGCAGCTAAGCTGTTGTTTTGAGGACATGCCTAAAAGTGTCTGGTAGGAGATCTAGATTAAGATCTTTATGACTCCGTCAGAATGCCAGTAACAACCAAGTCTGCCCACAGTTTGCTTTTCTTCTGTAACCTTTAGGGGAGGAACCTTGTATGAGCTAAAGAATAGTTTACATTGTTATGTGTGTAAAAATACAATCAACTTTGGTGTTGCAGAAGATGAGTAAAGTGCATTATTTATCAGCAGAAGTATTTAGTAAACTGGTAAAGACTGAAGACCACTGATGGCTGAACATATGTGTACAAAGCTTGTTGTCTGAGTCTAGGAACTATTGCTAGATCTCAAGACAGACCTTTGCTGCAACTGTCTCCCCATAATTTCTGCAGCCTTTATCTGGAAGTGTATTGGGGTTAGGAGGTCTTTCATCTGCATAGTACTTTACAGACTTGATAAAGGAACCGTTTCCTCTGTATTTAGGCTTTACTGCTAACAAGTAATGCTCAGAGTTCTGATCTGCATGCAGGACTGCTAGGATTCTAGTGGAACGTGAAATTATAGTAGGCACTTCTTATTTAGAAAGATGGCTTGTCTCTTTTGGAAAGTTAGTGTTTTAGTTGAACTAATGAAATCCTCGTTTGTAATGTTCCTTGAAAATCTCATTTGCATTTGGGCATTTACCTTTTCTGTTTGTGGTGTTTGTTCTTTTTGCTTGTGTTTAGCATTGAGGATGCTGCATGATGGCTTTCTATCTGTGAACTGACATACCAGCAAAACTTACAGGTAAAGATAGAAATAACTTTCTTCTTGCAGAAATAGCTAAATACCTTACTTTTGACATCCAGTTCTCTAGAGAACTCTAAAAGAACTCTTCAGTTCTTTGTCTGTAATGGACTGAAGGTTGAACAGGGCCTACTGTTTGTATGGTTTACACAAGACTGAAGTACCTTGGACAGAAACTCTTGTGCTGGCTGACTCAATGTTGGTCAGCTTAGCTTTTGTGGCACAAATAGGAACGCTGTGCTTCAACGGGTTTTGACTCAAATAATTTCTCTTGAGTTGAAGAAACAGCAGATGTCTGGCATCCATTCATGTAGTAGAAGATGGTGATAAAAAGGTAGAAGACAGGATGAACCTGTGCAGGATAGTCTGAGCAAGTCTGCTAGACCTGTAGCTTCAGAGCAATAACTGTAGTTGGCAGGTTCATTAAATTCCCTGGCATAGCAGAAAAACAAGCCTAGTGAGCACATCCAGGCTTGTGTGGCTCTTTCTCTTAAGTCTTAAACTCGCAGGAGAACTGGCCATCTGTTTTAGGTTGTGTATAACTGTCAGTGTTTAAATAACTTCATTCTGTGCCAAAACTTCATGTCCTGTGTGCCGGTTGAGCTGAGCTGGTGCAAGGAATAGAAAATAGAATTAAAAGCACTTTGGCAATCTGTACAAAAATGAAGTGTTTTATGAGCTAAGGAAAAGTTACTGTTTTACACCTCATGCCCGCTAACACGTCCAACAAGCTTGAATCATTCATTATGTGAGAATTCCTGGTTGTGAGACAGTGTTACCTCTGTATGACAGATTGCGCTGAGGAGGAAGGTAAGGGTTTAACTCAGAGTTAACAGATTGAAAGAAATTCAGTATAAACAAATCTGAATGGCAGTGGAACACTTGATGTATGAAAATTACTCTAAAAACTGATTTAATAGAAGAGATTGGATAGGGAGGTAATTTGAGAAAAGGGAGGTTGGTGTAGCATTTTGACACAGCCTGGCATAGTTTCCTTTTTCTTGAGGTCAGGTTTCTTTTCAGACACCAGGTGGTGTGGTGCACAGTGTGCTGGGTAAGTATCTGGTGTGTCAAGACTTGATGCTGAATGCACACAATTTCTGAAGCAAAGCAGATAGTCTTAAAAATACTTTCAAAGCTAGAGTAAAGGTGGGGTTGGACTTGCTTATTTTTGAACTGCAGTTGTTTCCTGATGAAAGGAACTGTCTTTTAAAGTGAGATTTTTTTTTCAGAGTATATAAAGGGAAACTTAGTCTCTTATCTGACAGTTTATCTGCTAGAAGTGGGGTGAGATTGTTGGTAGATTACAAGAAACCTGCTTGAAGAAACAGCTTGTCTGTTGCAGTATTTCTTGAGCCATGGGTTTATTGGAGCAGTGTTTGGTAGCAAATGGTTTGGTTTAGATTTAAGCCATAAACTGATGATGCTAGTAACAACTATGTATATTGTCATATATTGATGCCTATGTGTGCCTACTTCTTATCATTGCCATGTTTGGGGTTTCCAATTTTGTGCAACCACTTAACAGTTTGGACTTCCAAAACATCGTATGTAAGCTTGCCTTTTGAGTATGTTTAGAGTTGCACGTGGAACTTCAGAGCTTATTAGTATGAAAAAGCAGAAAGGAGAACTGCAAGCATGTTAGGTGTTTCACTTGGTAGTGCTCTGGGTAATTAGCCACAGGGTTATGGTTTTTTTCCCCTGTTTCATGATTAGTTTCTTTTTGTGTATGTATACTGCTTGTAAGGATGCAAGGAGTCATTGCCAAGCCCTGAGGCGTAGTGTCCCAGGTACAGATTGATCTTTTGTGTGGCATCAGTGAAAGAAGTACTTTCACAGCATCCCAGGAGTGGGGGAAACAAGATATTTGAATGAACATCTTAACAAATTTGAGTGTGACCTCTTGGATAATGGTATCTAGGGTTTGCATCATTAACAGCTGAAATCAGGTATCTGTATTCCTCCCCTCTTTCAGGGAAAGCCTTTCGAAGTGTATCGTGGAGACTGTTGTTGTCTTGGTTCAGGTCTTCTGGATTTTTGGTTCCTTGTCAATCCTCTGAAATGGGAAGCAGTCTAGCTGTCATGACAGGAGGCTTCAAATAACTGCAAAGATGGAAAATTACTTGTCACTTAAACAGGAACAGTCACCTTAAGTTAACTCTTCAAGAAAACTTGACCAAAACACTCTGATGGTGAAATCGTTGGGAAGCAATAGTGGAGAGTTGAGTCCATTGCATTGAATTCTTACAATTCTAGTGTGGATTTTAGTTACTGAAGTACTAAGTTAGCAGCCAGTGGTTTTTACATGGATAGGGTTTCACATCCATTGATACAGTTCCGGCTGTTTTTGTTCTTCAAATTCTTGAGAGAGGTTTCTGTGTTTAGATATTAGGAGTGAAACAAATTTAACTTCCAATTTAATGAAGTTTTTGCCTGGCCTGTGCCTAGAGGTGGTTGCTCTTATTTTGGTCTCCTGACTTTTGGAGAGACATGGGTATACTGGAGAGAGTCCTAATGAAGGTTGATGAAGACAATGAAGGGACTGGAGCAGGCTCTTTCCAGAGGTGCCCAGTGACAGGACCAGGGGCAGTGAGCACAAAGTGAACCATAGGAGGCTCCATCTGAACATCAGGAAACACTCTTTGTTGTGAAGGTGATGGAGCATTGATGCAGGTTGCCCAAAGACATAGTAGAGTCTCTGATCTTGGAGATGCTCAAAAATTATCTTACCATGGTCCTGGACTACTGGCTCTAGGTCACCCTGTTCAGGCAGGGGAGTTGAATCAGGTGATCTCCAGAGGTCACTTCCTACCTCAAACACTCCCTGATTCTGTGAATTAGTTGGCCAGGTATTCTAAAAGTCGTGCGTGTATATTCTAAAAGTAGTGATGCTTTTTTTTCTGTGTTCTGTGTGTAGATTACAAGTACGTGTTTGTGGGTTTTGTTGTTGAATTCTGTTTTTCGCAGGTGGCTTCATATTTGATAGACACTGGGATTAAGCACTAATGTCACTTAGTAGGACATTAGCCTTTTTTCCCAGTTAGTAACAAGACAAAGTTGATGTGCAGAGTTTAGAAAGCTCCCCCCAAAGTCCTCTAGTGAGAGAAAAATTATGATGTGGACAATCTGGGTTCCAGACAGGGTGGAGCCATGGTCTTTCGAGGTGCAGTGATTTGATTGACTATTTAGAACCGCTGACAGTCTTTGGGATGGCTAGAGTACATATGAAAGCCATTTCCTAAAAGCTGTTGAGACACATCTGACTATAGCAGGCTGTAAGAACTGGTAACTGATAGCTTTTTTTAAAGATAAAGTCAAAATGTTCAAATGCGCAAGGCTTGGAAATAAAGATTCTGTGTAATGGAGGGCTCCCAACACCTTTGTTCAGTTCATTTCTCAGTGTCATCACTTACGATATTTAATGTTTTATGTCAGTTCTGACTTGGGATATCGTCTTTTTCTTGAAGCTGCTTCTTGTAAACATTAATAATAAAAAACCTAAGATGTTGAGTCTTCAGTGTGGTTTTTTTAAGCTTTCAGGAGAACCTGGTTTTTAGCTGGAAAAACTTGACTAATACTCCTTTTCTGTTTTGCAGTCTTGTGCAGCACCAGTGTTTGAGAGACACAGCTTTGTGGGGTGAAGGAGTTTGTTTCGTAGAGGTGGTAGTAAGAGCATTTGCATCCATAGTAGACTCCCAAGATCCCATGATTATGTGCTGTTCAATCACTGAATCACAAACACTTTGAAAACCAGAAGGAACAAGCAATCCCAGGAGCAGATTGCTCCCCAAGGTGAACAGAATCTGCTAGGTCAGCTTACACTGGTGCAGTTTATTGCTTGGTCAGCTAATGCAATTGTGATAGCTGTGCAAAACAGTTGATGCCACTTTTCTCCACATGCTTGTCAAGTGGACTTGCTTCTACCATCTACTTCTTTCTGAGGTCTGTTGAAAGATTCCTGCTGCTGCTTTTCTGCCACCTGTCTCAATAAATAAAAAAATCCACCCCCAGAGTCATACCTTTTCTTAGTGCTTTGGAGAAGAGCCTGGCTAATAATGTTAGTCTGTGTAGCTAATCCACTCACTGTAGTGGATTCAGTAGAGAAATATAACAATCTGTACTTTGCATAAGCAAATTAGAACGTAACAGACTGGTGTGACAGTTGGGAGACTGCACTGATTACTATTTTTTAAAATATTGGAAGTAAGGATAGTTTTGGGGTTTTTTTTTCTCTCTACCGTTTTATATTAGTTTCTGACTTAGTGTTCAGAGACTGTTTCCCATCCAACACTTTCTGCTGGTTTTGGGAGCCTGTAGAGTGTGGTAGGGGTAGAAATACTTGCTGCCTGTGTTGTAAGTCAGCTATGAGGAAGCGCTTCACTGAACAGCGCTCAGATTATTTTTTTAAATTCTGGATGAATAGAACATAAAATGTTTTTGGTGCTGTATGAAAATCAAAAAGAGAAATAAAAGAGAAATTCTGGGGGGAAACAATCCTTCTAATTTTAGTATGTAGTGCTTGAGCATACTAACCTAATTCTGAAGCACCTGTTAGTCTGTCTTCACCTGGAAGACTGTTTAAAGGCACTGCTGCTGTGTTGCAGCTTGGTGTGTGGTTGATCTAACTCTTTTCCTTGAGTTTTACCTGACTTCCCCTGAAGGGTTTATTTAAGGATGCTGACTTAATTGTGTTTTTTCTTTGAGTAATGAAGTGGAAGGCACAAACAAAAGAAGTAGTGTATTGTTGAACTTCCTGGAACAAAAGCTTTTTGTCCCTCCTTCATTTTGTGTCTCCCCAGTGTATTTACGAATCTTTCCATGTGTTAAATGCTACTGTGAAACAGGGAGTACAGCTGTCAAGAATAAATTGGTGATGTTTCTTGTATTCAGAGTGTCACTTCCCTGCTACCAGAGATGGAAGGGAGACCTTTGATCTCACCAGTGTTTCATACAGACAGTGCTTTTTGAAGCACTTGGTATGGATCAGTCTTTGTCGAAGCTGAAAACATTGAGTAGCTTCTAAGCTTCTGCTGAAGTAAATATGTTTAACTTAATCTTGAGTACCTTGGATTACTTAGTATGTTTTGAGATTTATGTATTTCATGGGCTATTCTGTTTGCAGCTGGAGAACTTGCAGTCAAATGACTCAGGAGACGCTCTGGAGATGAGAAGTCTTTTCTAAGACTAGAAAAAATGCTCGTAAAATTTTGGAGAAGGAAGATATGGTGAAGTTTCTGATGCAACTCTGATCTTAAACAGTGACCTTCATAAAAATATACTAGTATGTCAAAGGCCAGTTGTTGACTCTCAGTTGTTACTAGTAAACTAGACAAGCTTTGGTTTGAGAAGTTCTAGGTGGAGAGAACTGACTATTCCAAAGTCTTGAGTTTTAGTAGCAGTCTGTCACTGAGACTTGGTGTACACCATACCTTTCTGTTTATTTTAAATAGAACTTGTACGTAGTTCTGAGTGGGAATCCCTAAATGATTTTAGAACTAATGCATAGATCTGTTCTTAACCAATATTTGTCCAAGTTGCATTAAGACCTGATATTTTTAGATAACCCATAGTCACCTGTGGGAAAAATGAAAATCTTGAAAAAATGAAAAGCTTGAAAATCCTGCAAGCAGCTTGGGTTGTTCACCTGATTTCAGTGTGGCTGGTCACAAACTCCATTGTCAATGTCTGTGTATGAGTTATCTTTACAAGAAGGACTTCTGTGTTTTTCGATATTTGAAGCAGGTGAGTCCTTCAGGGCTTGAGGAATGCAGACATTCTCTGCCAACAACTATCTGACAATACCCTGTCTGATACTGCTTTGATAATGTATCAAGAGATTACAAATGGGGGGGGTGGTGGGTGGTGTTTGTGTTGATTTTATGTGCTTAGCTACAGTAGAGATCATTAAGTAGCTGATGCTGAGTACCTCAACTTAAGGATGCTAGAAAATTAGGAGAATGTTCAGAGCCACAGAGCTCTTAGCCGTGTTGCTTTTATTGTTGAAATAAGCTCTTCTTTGTGGTTCATTAGATGCGGTTGCAGTGAATTAGAAACAGCTGAAATATAACTCAGCTGATCTGCTTTAAATGCTCTAGGAATTTTTGTCAAGAGGGTGCAGGTCTCCTTTCCTTTCAGGTCATCACTAGAAAGTAGTCAGTTGTGGAAGCTAAACACGCTTTGAAGGGGACACAGTTTTTGAGTTTGAGCTATGTAAGTTCTCAAATTATTCCAACTTGCCTTTTCTTTATGCAAAGGATAAAAATCATCTGAGGAGCTGGTAGTTTGGAGACACCCATGTGATTTCTCTCTCTAACCTCTGATACTTAACAGTCTAAAAATAGTCACCATATGGAATGTCTTTATTGTGAGGACAGCCTCTGCTACTCGAGAACCTTTCTGTGTTTAAGCACTTTCTGTGCCTAAACATTTTTAGCTCTTTCTTCAGCTAGATGAAGTTGTCATATGGCTTTGAATGAGAGCTGCTGTCTCATTGTCTACAGATCTAGGAGGAAAGGGAGTTATTTTTTCTGAATTTAGTAGGGGTGGATATGGCAGAATTCTGTTTGGTCTTTTTTGTACTGGCTCTGCTTTAGATGTCAGTTAAGGAAAAAAAAATAAATATATATATATATAAACCTTAGCTCTTACACCAGTGAAAAATACCACAAGTTTTAATCTTAACATCTTTTACCTGTTTCAACCCTGTCTATCATAGTCGATTAAACTTCTGGCAACCTACTGAGAATTTGTAGCTTCAGTGGAGGTTATTCAGAGATATTGACAGACCCTGCTTCTGTAGTTGTTCTTGCTGCTGTATGGAGTTTACAAACTGCTGAGAGAAGTAAGAGAACGCTTTGTACTTGCCTACGCTGAGTCCATTTTTCCTTGTGGTGTTGTGTACAAACAGAATAATGCTTATAGAGCAACTGCATGTCCTTTCAAGATGTGCAGTAAGGAAAGCAACATCTACACTTGCACGTGCTTGTGTGGCACAGGTTATAATTAGTATATGTTAGCTTATAGTATATATTATTTTTCTGCTGGCAGTTTGTGGTAGCTTTGGGTGACAAGTTAACAATAGTCTACTTTTTGCAAATGGGAAATAGTCACTATATAACAAGCCCTTCTCATAATCAGTCATATGATGCTTGATGGCAGGTCCTCAGTGTCAGGATGCTCCTCTTCACGTTTCACTTGTACAGTATCCTGATCTTGCTCTCCTTTTGCCCCTGTTTCCCCTGATGTCAGGGACTTTAGATAAAGACTTGTGGGTTTGTGACTTAAGCTTTATGACTAACTTTTCCAGCCTTCCCTTGCATTGGCTTTTTAAAAGCTTTTGTAACATCAGGCAGCAGAACTTTAGTATGGTTAAATGGAGTTCTGCAGTCATGAGTCTCAAACCAATGTTCTTTTAATTTTTATATAAATTAACAAGATTACTGCAGATGGAGCTACTGCTAGCCTCAGGCAATTTAGTCTCAGTGTGGTTTCTCTGCCTAAAGCAAAAGGAACTGTAAAGGCTGTAAAGCTTTTGCATTACCTGTTACATATAGCTGAGCACTTACAGATCTTTCAGCTGAGGCAGTGTCTTGCAGAACTGGCTTGCAGGTATCTTGTAGAGAGTCTACTTTTTTACAGTATTTATGCAGGATTTGCAGTATGAAAGGTTTTAATTTCTTTTTTCCATGCTTCTGTTGGTAGGAAGCATAACTTGAACCAGTTTTTCTATTACTTTCTCCCCAAACTTCATAAAGTGGTGAATAAACTGAAGGTTAAAAGTTGAACATTGACTGAAGGATCCCTTTAATGTAGAATTGTATAATGTGCCTGCAGAGTGAAGTAAGTAGATGAACATCCTTTTTTGACTTGGGAGCTGATTTTGAAATAACGTAATGACCCTATGTTCTTGTTCTTTAATGTTGTACCTGTATAAAGTGACAGTGAAATACAGTTTTGATATCTCAGTCATAGATGTTTGGGTAATTGATAGCAGGGTTTCAAGGTTTAGAGATGCTGGAGTGTGTATTAAGAAATAGGAGGAAGGTAGTTCTAATGTATTTTGTTGTCCTTGGTAGCAGGAGAGGAGGTGGAATGATGGGACTACTTCCAGGAACATGTAATGTCTTTAAGTAGTTATCTACAGTGTGAGGAAGGAAAAAATCTGTGCTTTCAAGCTGTGAGACAATGTAGCACTTTGTATAAACTGACTCCATTCAAATTTTAGCCATCCTGACTATGAGCTCATTTCCGGAAGTGGATTATTGTCTTATGCTTGTGTCTTTATGTTTTTAGTTACGCTGTTTTTTTAAATGCCGACATTTTACATCTGGGCAGCAGAGCTTAATGAACAGCCTGTCCAAACGAATAGTGTGGAGTAGAAAGTTTGCTTCCTGACAGGCTTTCTTTCAGAGCTAGACTGTGCTGACACCTAATGAAAGATACTTTTTCAAACTCAGAGCTGCTGCTTCTGTGATTTGTTGAAGAATCCAACCACTGTAACCACTGTTTTGAAAATGCAGTCTATGGAAGCTCAAACCCTACAGAGAAAAACTGCTTAAGTAGCTAACTACTAACGTTTGCCTTTATAACTGTTTGACTCCTGTGTGTATTTAGTAGGAATGTATGATCATATGAGACAGTGAGAACATGTATCTGATACCAGGAAAATCATTAATACTGACAATAGTAGTTCGGTAGACTTCTCCACTGATGCCTTCTGACCTGTTGACAGCATGTCTCCAGTGCTTACTTTTGATTTTTTTTTTTTTCTTGCTGTACTAAACCACATTCTTGACTGGATGCTGGTAAAGTGTATGTGTAAGTACCATGTGGTTTAGGAGATTCAGTATAAAATACTGTCATCTTTTTTGCAAGATAAAAGTGCTAGGAGAGAAAGTGCTGTTTCTGAATGGCCTTTTTTAATTTACCAATTCCTTGGCTTCACATGACAACCCCTTCCCACCCCAAGCGTAATGTTCACCCAGTGAAAATGGCCTTCCTGGTGTTTTGGAATTAATTCTTTATGAAACAAGGGCAAACTTCGATTTCCTCTCTCCACGTCACAGGGATGTCACAGCATAAAATCCCCCATCTGGTTTATTTTGAGGTATTGTTCAGTACTTGAGAGGTCAGCCTTGGGGTGCCATGGCAGATAATGTGATTTGACAGGTCTGCCATAAAGGGTGCTAGAGGTAAGCAAGGTTTTAACTTGCTGATCTCAAGCTTGGCTGCTGGATGAAAGCAGCTGCCCTACTTCTATGCTTCAGTCAGTAGATTGCTGTAGTGAAATGACAGGAAAAATATACAGGTTAGCCTGTATAGGAAGCAAGGATATCTTAAGTCAGATAGCATTCAGCATTGTATTTTCCACCAGTTGGTGTTCACAAAGTAAATTTGTGGTTGTTGCTGTGTGTCTGATTTCTCTGGCCAGGCTCTCTTTTGTCCTGTATTCTGTGTTACAGGGACTCTTTGTGAGCATAGAGGACTTCCTAAGATTTAATGTGCATTGATACAGTGCAGAAAAGCATAGGTTTATTCAGAGCATTGTGCTGTTGGACTGACTTTGTTCTTGCTATCATGCTATCTTGAGACTGCTCACTAACTTCTTTTGTAGCCATTCTTGATTGTCCATTGATACTCAAGTCTGAAGATATGCAGGAGAATAAAATAAATTGGCAAAGATAGGATTCTGAGTATTTGGGAGTTCCGTTGCAGTGTTGTGCTTCTGTGACTACTGTTTCTCTTGCTGTCGAATTAGGCATATAATTATTTTACTAGGAAATGGGGTATTTCTTTGGTTTTTTGACACAATGGTAACTCTGACAGTGAAGTCAGCTTTCAAAACTAATCTGAAAGAAAATTACCTAAGCTAGAATTTGTGGTTACAAGGTCTAGATTTCAGTATTATGTATATACAATGTTTAGTGGGTTAGACAGATCACAGAAATGTCTGTTGCATAAATGTATTGAGTTTTAATAGGTTTGGGTTTAACAACTAGCATAGGATAATATGTGAAATAATATAGCATAAGAATCAAATAAAACATGTAGGTTAGCCCATGCAAGGAACAAGTCAATTTAATTGTATGTACTTTAATGGAAATTTGAGTACTGGAAAGCACTAAAGGTGGGAGACCAATCAGATACAGCTTTCCATGAAAAGGTGTGGAAAAAGAGCTAGAGTGTATGAAAGCCAAATGGCTGCAGAAAGAAGCTTAATTTCTGGATAGAATGATAGGAAAATACAATTAGCAGTATTTATTAGTGTGTATCCAATTATTAGACATTTAACAGAGTTCTAGCATCTTGGTTGCTGTGTTACTCTGTTCTTGAACTTTTTTGTGCAGGGATTCCCATCTGTAGAGGTCAGAAACCTTAAGACTTGGCTAAGATTTCTGTGCTGACTGAAATCAAGAGCAAGATTATTTTTGAATAGGAAAACTTAAGTATCCATCTTACTGCATTTCTAGTTGGATTATACAAATAAAGATTTCTGCACATAAGTCATTTCAGTGCAGCATATGGATCTGTCATGTTATGTCTGTGTTGCATTATTCATTACTTACAGTATAGCAGGGTTAAAAATGAAGTTCTCTTCATCTGCTATGGGAAGCCTTTGTGCTGTATTCATGGAATCACAGTGAGTTTCTGCTCCTGGTGGGACAGGCAGGGAGGAGTATACCTGTCTTTACACTTGCTTTTCTTCTAAAAGATGTGATTTGTTAATTTCAGATCATTAAGAATAGTATTCCTTAGAGACTGACTAGTCAGTTTTTATCTATAGTAGCTGTTTAGAATAAACTTACTTCGGCTGTATTTTTTATATTTGTCCATCACGAGTTGTTGGATAAGAATGGTTTATTGATGTCTTCACTTTTTCTGGATGATCTTAAATCTTAAGAAGTGAAGTAATGAAAACCTCAGAAGGCTGTAAGTGAAGTCTGAGCTTCTCTTGACTGAAGAGGGCAGAAAATGCTGACTGGAAGTGTTTTGATTTGGATAGTATTCCTTTTACTTTTCCAACACCTTATGGTGCAGCTCAAGTCAGTTGGTGTCACAGATTCCTATTTTTGCCTTACATGCTACTTTGAAGCCTTTCACCAGTGATGGGTGGCAGGTAGTTAGTATTTGAATAGCGTTTAGCATCTGTAGAGGTATGTTACCCAGTCGTTGAAGCAGGTCTGGACAATGTCATGTCCTGGACTGTTCAGTCATGCTGTTTACTGTTGTATCTGCTGTAATGCTGAGTTTGTGCAAGCTCCGGTGCCTCTTACCCAGTCTTGCTAGTTGAGCTCTTGGCTTGCTAAAGACCTCTTCTTCCCCAGAAGTTTTAATGGAAGGATTAATTCTTCCTGTACAAAAATGACTTGGTTCTGTGTGTGTAGGTAATGGTGCATGTTTCAGTTAGGTTTGAATACCTTTTTGTGTTGAGCATAAACTGCCTGTCGTCAGTTTTAAAACTAAAAGAAGGGTGCCCTCTCCAATTTGTGGCATGGCTGTTAGGCTGCTGGTGATCTGAGTAGTGGAGGTGTATGAGTACACAGGCTTTATGCCGCTGTCCCAGCTTGATGGCACTTTGAAAGGACTTGTAAAGTAGACTATGGAGGGAGGAAGAGAGATGAAGGCTGCTGGTTTTTGACTTTTGGCTGCTAGTTTGTTTTCCCTCTCTGGGACTGAGGATGTCACTTGCTTAGCTGACTATCTGCCTGTGTGTTTAAGTAGTAGGGATATTAAGCCATGGAGCTTCTTCCTTGCCTACTCTACATTTGACATCAAAGCTTACTGTGAGAAAACAAAAAATGCCCTGAAGGGAGAAAATCAAGGAGATTCATCCTGCAGTTTGGAGAGGAGGGCTGTGATGGAGAATCTAAATCCTCCAGATCTGTCTCCGTGGGTCTGTTGGGGTGTGCCTCTGGTGGAATGTCTGCACTGCTGCCAGGTTTTAGGCCCAACTATCTTTCCAGTTTATGAGGGAGCTGTGAGCAAGAGGAAAGCTGCCAAGAAAAATCAGCAGAGGAGCGTTCCTCTAATCTCGTCATCTTCAGCCTGGAAGATGAGTCCTGTCATCTGTTGCTGGGCCCTGTGTTGCACTGGGGAAAGTGCATGAGTGATAAAACCTTTTAGCTATGTTTTCTTCAGGGAGAGGAATGGGAGAGTAAATGGAGTAATGAGCAGCCTTGAAGTTGTCATGTGCTCTTTTGATTATTTTCTAACTTTTGTTTTTAGGTTTGGGCATCTCATCAGGGTCAGACTAACCTGATTTGTGTCCTTTTCCTGGCTATTAGTAAAACTTCAGCTTTTGAAATTGCTAGTGGGGCAGAAGGGTGTCACTGCAGTGTGGAATGGGAAAATGTCTTACAGCCCAACAGGAATAGTGGGGTAAATGCTAAAAAAATTAAGTAGTCATTCTAGCCAGTTCATGTGGAGCAGGTCCTGTATGTCTAGAAGTGGATGTTGACCTTGAAACCCTTCAAACTGTCAAGGTGCTGTATTTGAAGAGTCCTCAAGATGTCTCCTTTCACTCCATTCAATCTTCCGTTATCCTCAGTAGGCTCAAGAGGACTGCAGAGGTGTAAGGCTGAAGGGAAGTGTCTGTGCTAAGGTGCTTACTTCTTGCAGGATACATATATAGTTTGACAGAATTGTGTTGCCTCAGAGAGCACTTTGCTAGAAGGCTGGGAGGTAGCACGTGAGACTGGGACAGCACACACAAGTATTCAAATGAGTAGAGCAAAATCTGTAGTTGGCAAGGTTTTGTGAACGGTAGGATGCAGCTGAGAAGTTGGAACATATCTTTTCTTTTAAACCATGGTCTCATTTAAAGTATCAGTCAAGTCTGGAATTGCTCACATCTGAGGCCTGAACAGCTGTCTGTGATCCAGCGATAGTTTCGGTTGGAACTCTTGCTGAATGTCAGCAATATCGGCTGTGTTTTCAGATGAGCGTAAATTGACATTTAGTTAAGATTTCAAATGTAAGAGAAATAATTGGTTACTCTCAGCTGGCTTAAAACTTCTTTAATGAAAGAGGGCAATGAAAAGGAAGACCATAATTTTGTGGTAAATTCTGCTATGCAGTGCATAAGCTAATTAATGCTGCACGTTGATGCTCTCTTGCTCAGGCACTAAGTTGTTACGTTGGTAGAAGTGGTTGTCTGTCTAAACTGACCTGAATAATTAGTAACATAAAAACGGTTTTACCTTACTGGAGTCTCACTTGAACTGATCGCTTGACAGAATGCAGGTGTTTGTGTTCTTTACAGAAGACTATTAGAATTCATATTTTTAGTATGGTTTCTAAGTTAACTGAAATTACCCCGGTCTTTTCTCTCCCTTTACTCCAGCTGACAAAGTAGTTAGTAGTTGCAGTCAAATAGAACAACTCCTTCATGATCTCTACCCCATTGTCAAGCAATGTCCTCACCTTGAACATGCATTATTTTTTCAGAACTGCTTGCAAATCTTTATGCTGGTTTCATTCCTAATAGAGTAGCACTGTTAGTGCAGCACTGTCCAGAGCATCCCACAGGTTCTTAGGTGTTCTGAAAGAATACAAAAGCATTGCATACTATGTGGAGACATTTCTTTAATCTGTGTGTGCATTTTTAATGTTCCCTATGCGTTTTTACATTCAGAAGATAACTTGCGATTTCTTCCTTCTGTCCTTTCAGTGCAGTCACCAGAATTCATGCCTATACTGATGGCTGTTTCATGTTCAGCAGTCTACAATTGTCTACTTGTCTTCTCATTGCCCAGCTGGAATAGGCAAGACTGTCTTGCTGCTGCTTCATCCTTGCTGAAAGCTTCTGCAGATTAGCTTTTGCAGCATCGGTCACAAGGATGAATTAAAACCTTTTTGATTACCTCTTGTATGACTCTTCATATCCATCTTCTATCTCTTCACTCATGTTCTTGCTATGCCTTTGGGAACAAGGTATAGAAGTTTTAAGTGGTATTACTTGCTTAGTGATTCATGTAAAATCCAGTGTGAAAAGTTTTCCTCTCTAACCAGCTGTCTTAGCGAGGCTATGGACTTGGGTTTTATTGTTGCATAGGACTCCTACTTTCTGGTCTTGCAGTTGCCTGTAACTTTGCAAATTACTTAAATTCTGAAACCATGTTATCAGAAGCAAATTCTAAGTTTTCTGTGAAGTTCTTTCTGGTCTTTGATCTTTGTTGTATCACAAAGTTCTTCCTCATAATTTTGCGTAAATCGAGAGATGTGATACTGGTTGGTTCTCCTGAGCTGAGTGAGTTTTCTCCTGGAGCTGTACCCTAATCTAGCTTCATGCTACGGATTTTTTTCAGTAGTGTAGTGAATGACACAAATGAATAGACATGCAGAAGGAGAGGGCTGCTAATGGAAAAATGCTGGTTTATGCTGGTTTAAAATAACAGTGAAAACTCACACTAAGAAATTAGCGTTGTTGAGCTTCTTTGTGCAGACTCACCAAGCACAATATGTGCTGTTAACCTGTGGACATCAGAGTAACCATTAAGATGCTCCTGACAGCTGTCCTTCCTACAGGGAAACTGAAAGGGTGAGTTGTGTTTTGTTCTAATAAGCAACCTTGTTGACTGAAGAGATGCCCTCTGGCTTGTATGTGCCTTTACCCGTAATGGAAGTTTAGGATGTTCTAGCGGCCGATATAATAGCTTTTGCATTATGCTGGATTCTACAGCCTGCGTTATCTCTTACTGTACAGGGGTTTTTGAGTATGCATGCATTAATGCTGTTAATGCAGGCTTATAAGATGTTTGACTATTGGAAGAAAAAAAAACCCATGAGCCCTTTAATTTAACACTCCAGTGGTGCTAAAAATCAGCAAAGAGGAAGCACTAAGAATTGCAGCTACTCGAAGTACAAATAACTGCACTTCAGTATTTTCTTTTTTTGAGGTATTTCTTTTTTTTTTGCTGAGTTCTGTTTTTTAAAGCAAAATCCAGTGTCTGGATTTTGTCAGAGCTATTGCCTTTCACTGAGCTCTCAAACGACGATTACTTTTTCTTTTTATTAAACATGTTTAGCAACACTCCTCACAGACAACAAACAGCTTATGCTTGCTAAATTACCTTCATTATGGTTGAGAGTTGAAGTAGGTGGTATAAGTCCTCTGTAAAACACACTGGGTATTTAAATTTTAAAAAATATAACTACTTTATTACTAGATGAGACTGAAGTTTGTGTTTAGGCCTGTCTTATCTGAAAGCTGTAATGAACATTGTTCTCTTCATGGGGCTTTGCTTGTTCTGCTATTTGGTATTATGAAAACAGTCTGTAATGTCTGCTTATCCAGGTAGCAACACAATTGTTACGTGCTTCCATTGCACTGTCTGGAGGCAAATACTTAATTCTAAAGCATGTTCTGAAAGTCTGCTCTTGTGTATCTCTTCAGGAGCATATTAAGAATGTCGTAAGATTTTACGAAGAGCATTGTATCAGCTGTGACTCTTGAAGCCAGAGACATCTCATGGTGCAGTTTCTGTTGCCTCTGAACAATGGTAAACTGTTAAGAGGAGGCAAATGTGTTTAAGATCTGGTGTCTGGCTTTGTAAATTCAGGGAGTTGATTACCTTTATGTGATAATAACCTTTAGAAGTGTATAGCTTAACCAGGGCAAGCATCTGCAGTTACTTTGGTGTGGTGTCTCTGAACAGAGGCAAATTCTGTATATGAAACCTATGTGAAATTTTATTCATCCTCAATGACAGGAATGTACAAGTGTGAATCAAAACAGGTGGTAGAAGAACTTGAGTCAGAAGAGTGATGCACTAAAGGTTTCTCCCTAGCATGTACCCCTGAGGTGATAACAGTGGTTGAATGCTTTTCAGTTTTTTCACCTGACCTTAGTTCTGTCTCAACACTGTCAGGATCCAGCCTTGGCTTCTATTTTCAGCAGAGCATGACCAGCTGAGTACAGTATGTGACAATACCTGTTTGCAGGGAAAATGAGTAGACCACTGTGACTGTCCTGCTGGTCTGTCTTGCTAGCTCCACTTTTTCTCAAGTTTCATATAGAAATCTGCTGTTGATATAATTGGAACTATTCTATGGCAGCCAGAACTAATCACATAAACCATATGGCTTTTTAACTTCTGATGTCTTTGGAAAAAAAGAAAATTCCTACTTTTTTCTGCTAGGCAACCTCAAGACTCCAGGAAATTAGAAACTGGGATTCAGAAACAATGTTTAAGAGTATTTCTACTGAAAATCTTAACTGTTCTTGGTGAATTAAAAGCAAGTGTATTGAAAGGTAGATGGTTCCTATGTACTATATGTTGAAATGAACCAGACAGTTTGCTGAACATCTTTGTCTTCATTTCTGCTTCCTTCCAGGACTGTAAAAAAGCAAGCAGATTTCCAACTTCAGTTAATTGTTCTCCACTTAATCTGAATGTATTTCAAGACAAACTTAGATTTCTTTAATAGAACCCTGCTTCCTAAACTTACTGATTTCTTAAGTTTTGAATGCAGTAATTGCTGAGCTATTTTAATAATCTAAAGTGTAATACTGTCTCTGAGGCCAATAGTAAAAATTTGTATTAATTTTTTTAATGGTACTAGTGTTTCTTCAGTAGTTAAGTGTTTTACAACTTTTTAGAGACTACTCACGGCTCATTCTATGTCATTGTGCCATTTTAATCATAAAAGTACAGTGTTTAGGCTGGAAACTGATTTTTAAATTTTTTTTCGTTGGTGTAATTAGATATATCCCCTTTTTAGGTCGAGTAGAAGTGTAAATAAAAGGATAAGAACTCTTGAACTAAATGTAAAAGAGCATTCTGTACAGCTTTGAAAGTGACAAAAATGGTGAAAGAGTTGGTAGAGCAGAATTTGTGATTGAGACATAATGGTGTGGTAGTTAGAGATCTGACTTGTATGCTGATGTGAGTGAAGACAGGCGTGTTACGCAAACTGGAAGTACTTCAAATGAGAAGTGCTCTTGGCTTTTTTGAGACGTGCTGGGATGCTGGAGGGCACAGTAAAGTCTATGTAGTGCATGTGCTGAGTCCTGTGCACAGAAGTAAGCTGTCCTGTCTGACAGGAAGTGCATAAACTACCATGTCGTGCTGCTTTGCTATAAGCCATAGAGGACCGAATCTGTTATATTCTGCACATCCCCACAGTTTCTGTAGGACATAGAATTTCATAGACTGATACTTAAATGCAGTCTCCTTAACAAAGCTTGTCTGGACATAAAGTCAGTTAAGGCTTTTGGTTTTTCTTTGTGTAATAAGCATTTTGGGGAGCTTCAGAAGTGCGGTTGTTAGCATTGGTTTTGGGTTGAGACCAGAGAGAATGGCTTGCAAGCTTGCGGCTGATACCAAAACCTCAGTATTTTACTTAAAGAGATTATTAGATGTCTTTATTTACCTGAGTTAGAAATAAAGACCAGATGTGAAGTCAGCTAACCATATGGACTTTGGTAGCAAACTGAAATGAAAACTGATTTACAGTATTTTATGCAGAAAAAAAATTGTTTTGAAGTATATGTTTATAAGCTCTGGATGCAGCAACCTTCCAAATATCTGAGTCCTTGTTATTTTATCAGATTTATCTTAACTGCTAACAGATCTATGTTACCTGCTAACCAGGGGCAACCCTGCTAACTTTGTATTCACACCAATCTGAAGCTGTGTGGCTACAGTCAGGAGTATTCTTATTTGTGCCAGTATTGGGGTTATATTTAACATCTGGACTACTTGTAATCATCTGCAAATGGCCCATTAGCTTTTGTGGTATCCTCCTACCACTGTTCAATTCAAATCCAGCTGGGTTTGCTATAATGTCTTATTTAAAAACAAATGTCAATGTACTTGAGGCAAAAATACCCTTAGGAAGAGCTGTCTCTTGCATATTTTGCTCTGGTTACTCCACTTGAGAAATCCTTGACTGTACTGCCACTTCTGTGTGTCCAGTGATATTCTCAAACAGCTATTGCAAGGAAACTTACTGAATGCCATTTGTGGAAGATTTTAATTTACTTGATTTTTAAAACCTAGGGTTTTAAGAACAGACTGAATTCTAGCAAGGTAGTTTGTCATGTTATGTATTTTTTTTGTGGGCTGGGAAAGGCATGTAAAGCGGAGCTGTTTTTCAATGGTGCATGGTCATCTTGCGTGCTAATGGAAAATCTACTCACTGCATTTTCTTTCTTTGCTCTTCCTTCAGTCTTGAAGATACAAAAATTTGTTCTGTGGTATAGTTCCTTTTAGGCATGGTGTGGTTATGGAGGTAGTTTCCAAGGTAGATGCAGCGGTAACTAGACTCCATTATCTTTTAAACCTTAAAAATACACACTTATTTCATATAAGAAAAATATCTTTAGAACTGAATTTGGAAAGATTAGATTGGAATTGCCTCAAATCCAATTAAGCCACACTGCATGGACGTCCTGGGAATATAAATGCAATTACTGTAAATTTGTACAAACTGATTTGTTGCATTATCTTGCTAATCTAACATACGGTACTTTTTGTGTCCATATTGCAGACGGCAACTCCAAACTAACATGGCAGTCAGACTGTGTGATGTGGCTTCTCTGCTTAGAAGTGGTTCGTGGGCAGCAGAGCCTTGGACTGGGGTCTGTGGGATTTTTCTTAAATTCTGTAGGATACTTCTTTACATGTTAATAGTGCTGAGGCCATACCAAACTCTTTAATCTCTCATTTGGAACGTTAACTCTCTTCTACACTTCATTACAGGCCGTAGGTTGTGTCGCTATTCTGTGAGAGCCTAGAACACACTGGCGTACCATGACAACTTTTTCTATAATATGGTGATCTTCTGTAGAAATTATACTGCAGTGGCTTGCCTTTCTTCTAATTGCAATTAGACTTCAGTACTAATTCAAAATACCTGGTGGATAATTGAAGAGTAGTATTGTACTAAAATGGTTTTGGTATGGTCTGAATACTAAATTGCAGTAACTTTAAAAACCTGTATGCTGTGTATTTATGATTAAAAGTAAATTTGCAAGTCTTATTCTAAGCAATTGTTTGAAAAGTGAATTAATCTCAAACTCTTTCTCTGGGTGGAAGATACTTAGTAACTGCTCAAGATGTACTTTGTTTTATGAACAGTTGTATTCAACCTATCAATGGAATATGCATTATTTGTAAAATATTAGTATCACTTTATTCAGAGCAGATGGTTCTATAGCTGAGAAATGCTGGATTTCAGCACACACAGGCTACTGCAGCTGTTCACTTGAATGCTGGCCTAGGATTTCATTCTTGTCACCTGAACGTGAAAGTAAATGTGCAGTTAAGTGAGGATTGTTTGTCCTTGCTTAATCCTGCTAATTTTGATTAATGAACACTTTGAGGAGAAAAGGGGTTGGGGGGGAAGCAGTCCTAGAGAGCATCAGTCAGAGCATGGCATTTGTGGCTTGCTAGTGTTTTGAAAAGTTATGTATTTTAATTGGGATTGTCTACTTTCTCATCCTTGCAGCAGACTTGTTTCGTCACAGTGCCAAGAGCAGGTTACCCCTGGGAGTTTGACAAAGGGGAAGAAAATGTTCCAGTTTTAGCTCCTCAGGAAAACTCAATCACATTTTTATATCAAATGCTCTCAATAGATATATCTTGCCTTTTTTTTTTGCATTGTGCTGAAGTGTAACCTCTTGGAAAATACTTCTGTGTGCAGACCGTAGAAATGTGTTCCCAGGAATGTCTGAATTGTGGTTTAAGACACTCAGTTTTGCCCCTCTCATGTTTTTAGGAAATGCAGATTTGCATTCCCTGAGTACAGTTGACCTAATCAGCTGTTTGGGTATGCATTGATTGCATCGTGCTTTGAACAGGACAGTTAGGACAGATATCCTCCAGAGGTCCTGATGTTACACTGGGGTTTTACAATAGACTTCTTTTTGTGCGAGAACCAGAAATACGAGATTGGATTTCAGTTTGCTGTGTTTTTTAGTGAAACTTCGAGTCTTGCTTTTGTGTTGAAATGTTTATTACTGGAGCATTAATTTATAGAATTTTCTGCTGAACATTGACCTGTGTAGTTGGTCTCAAACAGGGCAGGCTGCCCAAGTCTTGAATGTTAAGCTGCCATTAAAAATCCCCTGTATTTACCGCCTTGTTACTATTGAGTGACTGACTTGAGATGTCAGAGAGCCTTTTGTACATGTAGTAGCTTGTGGAGAAGTATTGACACTTCTCCAAATGATTGCTGCTGTATCTGCCAATCATAGTCAGTTACTTCAGGATGAAACACCGTAGTCCCTGGAGTGGTTATCGTTCCTGTAACTTGATTTGCTTCTAGACATCAAAATAAAGTATTAAATTTAACTGTTTTAAGGGTGCAGGGGAAGGAAAAAGGGAGAACCAGGAAATGTCAGTTTAATAAAATAAAAGCATTTAAAAATCTCCTTCCAAGCTGTGGTGACAAAAGTTGACCTAGGGCTTGTCAAGGAAGAATTTGTTCTCCATCCCAGCATGCTCATGTATCTCTTCAAATTAGTAGTCTTGCTTGCTTCTATTGCTGATGAGAAACAGGCTCATGATACAGTTAACACCCACTTCCTTTTTGAAAGTAACCAAGTACTATCACTTTAAAAGCTACATTTCACGTAATTTCAGTTTTAAGTTTATTACGAATTGATTATCCTTGCAACAGGCCAATTCTGCTTGATAACTTCTATACTAGAAAGGCTGTGATGCCCCTAAATGAAGGGAATGGGGGAGGATGGAAAGATTTGAGTGTTGACGTCACTGAGAGAAATTCTAGAACATTTTAGTGACAACTTTATTTGCCTGTAAGCTTTTGAAGTATTGCCCTGACTAACAGTTATCCTTCTGTATTGGTGTTGGGGTGGGGTTTTTTGCATATAGAGTCAGAATATGGCCTTGGCAATACCATTTCTGCATACTAACAGGTATTTTAGATTCTTATCTGGGATTTAATAGGTTGTGAAATATTTTTGATGGCTCTTGTTTTATGTGTTTTTCAGCAGGTAATTGCTGCCATGGAAACACAACTGTCTAATGGACCCACTTGCAATAACACAGCCCATGGTTCAACCGCCATAAACAATTGCTCATCCCCAGTTGATTCTGGGAACACAGAAGACAGCAAGACCAATTTAATAGTCAACTACCTTCCACAGAACATGACACAAGAAGAACTGAAGAGTCTGTTTGGCAGCATTGGTGAGATAGAATCCTGCAAGCTTGTCAGGGACAAAATAACAGGTATGTTGTGTTTGGGATTGTCTGTATCTTTTCATTTTCCAAGCAGTGACTTCTCAGTGTTTTGCAATTCTCATAAATCACAGAATAAAGGCAGAAGAAACCAGTGCTGATGTTGTTAGTCAGAAGGAACTTAGGTTCGTTGTTATCTGGATTCTACATCCAAAAATTGTCAGTATTTGCATTTAATATAGGTTCATATGAATGCTATAAATGCCAACAGGGTATTTAAAGCTTTAGAGTCTTTGGAAAGAAGATTCAGATGTGGAAAAGCAGATATTTATACAAGGTTTACTTGAGTTTTTATTCATCTCCATTGGAGTCATAACATCATGAGCTCTAGTTGATGCAAAACTTCCTTTTTCAGGGATGCAGGTAGTTACACTTGTACCTTGCAGAAAGGCAGACTACCATATTTTGTAGGTAAAGCTGCTTTTGCACTGCAGCATTTGAGCAATTTCTTTAGGATATACACTTGAGTCAATGTGCGGAGAGTACAAGTATGAACTGCAGTGTGATGTATTCTATCAGTACTTTATTTTAGCAACAGCTGGTGCACAGGTCACGTGTATTTAGAACAATTGTTTAAGAACCACCTTAAAACAAAAATAAAAGGGTTGTTGGCAAAGTTCAGTTTGTCTCATCTCCATTTTCCAGTTCTAAGATCTCAAAAATCACCGATATACCATTTCTGTCGACATTTCATTATGTCTGTTAAGAAGTGTTGACTTGGATACTTTATTTCCTGGCTTTTTGCAGAGTCCTCACATACCCAGCTTTCAAGAACAGTTCTTTAATTTCTGTTCTTGATTGCAGTTCCTGAATGTGCTGGTTCGTCTCTGTGTTTAAAACTACTCCTCTTCGAGGCTGCATGTACTCTATGCTTTGGTTTAAGGGATGGAAACAGTACTTCCCTATTACCCAAAGGTAGTGGCAGAACATGGATGTTTTTCTCTCACTAAATAAAAATTTTGAGTTAGTGTTCTCTGAGAAGCAACAGCAGGAAGTGGAAAGACAAAAGCCTTAGTTGACACAGATCATGTGTGCCTTCAGACCCTGCTATACATTTGTGTTAATGGCTTGGGTATACTGAAGGGATGTTGCCCAGCTGTGTACATGAATAGTGGAGGAAAGGCTTCAAAACCTTCAGGCAGTTCTAGCACCAACTCCAGGACTTATCTTCGGTATGCTTGCTTCTTTCTGCCATGCCAGAGAAGGAAATAAGTCATGACACCTTTTAGCCCAGTGATTCAGACACTGTGTCATCAGTACAAGGATGATGCTTAAGCAAGGACACGGCAGCAAGAAGGTATGAAGGGGAATGTTTCCCAAGTGTTTAGTTTGTCTACATCTACACCTGCTGAAGATGAGCAGAGCTAGCTGAAGGATCTCTTCTCCTAAATTTGACCACTTAGTCTGCTGCACAGTGAGAATAAATTTAGCCAGAGCCTGTACCTTTTTTGAATAATACAAAGTACTTTAATTGCTAGTGCTAATACCAGCATTCGGCTAATACACAGTTAGTGAAAATATGGCACTGAATAATTACCATCTTTTTTGAGGATGTTTTTTCTCTGTCATCATTTTTTGCATGCTGGATACAGCATTTGTGATCATTCATGGTAAGTTTCTTTTTGTGCATGGTATGAGAATAACCTGTTATATAAAAAAAAGGATGATTTTTGTCATTGGTTGCTCCTGATCATAGGTCTTGGCTATTGTCTTCTAAAGAGTTTTGTTGTCAGACTACAGTTCTGTGTCCCCAGTCACAAGGTAGATTCTCAAGCCCTGTTTCCTGGACTTCCTGCAGTTCAGCTCTGTACAGTGTCTGTCAATTTTATACTTGACTTCAGGTACCTTAAAAAGTAGAAACTAAAGAGAAGTGTCCATACTCAGTCCTAGAGACGTGATGGCTGTACTTCCAAGACTGCAAAAATGTTTTTTTTTAAGTCTTGGTCTTTTTAGTGACTGTCCTACTTGCAGTTTAATTCAAAGACAAATTCCCCTTAAACAAGGGAATCCTGCTAGAAGAGTATGACTTTCAAAAGATGACTGCCAGAGTGTATACCTCTGTGTTGATGAATTCACCCAGGCCATACTTCCTATCTCCTTCTCATTCCAGTTAGTGATTGATGACAGCTTACCCTCCCTCTGAGGTGGGGACCATTTAGTGACATAAAATGAATCAAGCTAAGAGGCTGCTTAGAGCCCAGCATCGATCCTTTAGCTTCCTTCGTTTTGAATAGTCTCTGGCTGATTTCTGTGCTGTTCAATGAAAGTGCTTTGCCTCTCCTTAGTATCTGAATGACGAGCATTTCTTCCCAGTGGCTTGCGCTAAAGACATTGGATAGTTAAATCTGTGAAGTACCTTGCTTCAGCACAGTAGCCTTGGCTACTGAAACCACTGCTTTTAGTCTTTCTGGGCTGACCAAACCTCAGATCTCTGCTAGTGACCGTGAAGAGTACTGAATGTGCTTGGGGATGCCAAAGAAACTAGATTGGGCTGATGCCACGCCTTGCTGTCTTCAGCTGAAGGCTGGATGATGCAGAAAACAAGCCTGTATTCTCTCTAGGTAATGACTTCAGTGCTTTGAAACAAAAGGATCTTTACTTAGCGGTTTCCTGACCTTTTGTTCCAGGAGTGGAAAGATATAAATGGTACTTAATCAGACAGTGGGATGGCTATTCAAAGTGTTTCTCTGTCTTGCAGATCTGACTTCACATGTTTAGCATTCCTTATTAAAGTTGCTTAAGGATTACAAGCTCCTCCCAATTAAGAGGCTGCTGCAGGCACAGAGAAGCAGCCTCAAGGTCTTAATGATGGATGTGCAAATTGCCCACATCCCTACATGATGGTTTTGATGTTTTATATGCTAGAAGCTCACATTGCTGCTACTTAGTGTCAAAAGACTCCTTGCCTGGGAATAGAATGGAGAAAGACTTAATTGCAGACTTCTTGTTTGAAGGTGCAGTGTCTTCTGTATATCATAAAGTGATGCCTTAAGAATGATCCTCAATTTAAATTTCATTCTTAGTAGGTAAGTACTCCGAGGCTGGAACTATTGTAGGTAGGAGCTGGTGTTTCTACTTGATCAGGGAGACCTCCTCAGCTTTGAGGCATACATTCAGCTGCGAGCAGAAACGTTGCATCAATCTTGTTCTAAAAAGTGTTAGTATAAATAAGATTGAGAAATGTGGTGTCTGACCTTATAACTGCATTGGGAGCAATACTTCTGATTTAAGTAGCCTGCAGCAAGATTGCCTTGTGTATGTGGATGCTAGGGAGAGAATGCTCTAGCTCTAGTCTTATTCTTACTCATTTTCAGGTTTACCACAGAGTTTTTGTAAAGCACATTTTCCTTTAGTTTCTGCAGTTCAGAACAGGGATTGTTACTGAGTTTCTGTGAAGGAAGAGATTTGGCATGAATTTCAGAATTACATTGGTTAATTCCTGTGTTAAAACAGTAGTATTTTTCATCTTAAATGAACTGTCATGGGTACTAGATACTTGGCAAATACCTTTAATTGATGAAAAGTTTAGGGGAGCATAAAAATTGAAGTATACTTTCATACAAGCTAAACTGCAAATGAGAATTGAAGGGTCTAAGCTTTGGTCTGCCTTTGTCTGTCTAATTCAGGTTGGTCTGCATCAGTATTGGATGCATCCCCTTTCTGCTTCATGAGGTGAAACTTCATTTATGACATGCTAGAACTGAGAACTGTTTGCCAAGTAGATGAGGCAGCTCCGGTATAGGAACACTAAGAATTCTGGTAGTATCTGCAGTGGTGAATGCAGTGAAATGTGCAGGTGAACCCTTTCTCAGCCAAGAGACACTTTGAAGAAAACAAGAAATATTAGAAGACAGTGTCACAGTCCCAGATGATAGCCCACTGATGTGATCCACTAGCAGATTTTAAGACATGAAGAAGCCTCCTGCACATACTGGGTCACCAGTGCCATGTGTTGAAATTCAGAGGCATCAAGGATGGGTACTGCCGTCTTGGCCCAAATACTTTGTAAGAGCATCCTGTGGATGTGAACCAAATTATCTCCCACCCTATTATTTAATACTCAGTCTGCAGTCACATCTGCAACACTAGAATGCATTTAAGACATCATTATAGCAGTGCCCCCATTTCTTGAAGCTGCCTATGCACTTTAGAACTGAGATGAGTTGAGCTTGAGGGCCTCCCTGTCTCTGTAAAAGCTACTGGGGAGAAGGGAGGCACCCTGGGGTTCACTTTTCAATTTCATGTGAGCAGTGTGAAGCCTGTTTCTAAAGGGCTGTTCTAGTAGTTTCAGTAATGTTTTTTTCCATGGAGTGGAATTTGTTAAAACAGCATGGTAATTCTTTCAACCAATGGTGCAGTGTATTGTCAACATAAAATTTGTCCCTTACTGATTTTTATCTAAGGGTTAGTTGTGAAGGAGGTAGGGGAGAATGCTGAACTGCGTGAGGTTCTTGCTGGTTATCTCCAGGTGTTAGTTCATGGGCACAACTTGCTGTTGGGGCAACATGGGTAGCTGGAGTGAAGTTTACTTGCTCAGCTAATGCAAGAACACTGAAGGAATTCTCAGCAAGAATTAAAATAGCTCATTGTTGTCCTGTTTTACTGAAGGTGCAGAAATTAAACCTTGATACTAATGAAAATTTTAAAGGTGCTGATTTAAAGGATGCTGAACAAGAGTCTTCATGGGAGAATCCAATCAACAAGAGCAGCATCTGAGAAGTGGGGCATGAATGTCACTTATCTTCACTTGCTAACCAGAGAATCTCTCTGGATTAAGTCATTGTGCCCAGATATTTTGGAGTCAATGTTACTCTTACATGCTTTTGACTAATGCAGATCTATGTAAGTACAAGGTACAAAACTACAATGTGAACTAATTACAGTACTACAATAGGTTAGAGACCCTGGTCTCAACAAAGCATCATAACTGAATTCTTTTCAGCTACTTTAGATAGCTGTTTAATTTAGTTTAAGCACTTTTTCATATTTAAAAGCAGCAAATAACATATTACTTAATATTAAGCTAAAAATACTTTGAATGTAAGGGGAAAATTTAAGGTGGGTTTAAGTCTTAATTAGCAAGCTGCCCCTGTTAAAACACTCAACAGCATAAGCTTTCTGCTTGTGCAAGACAGATGGATTTAGCAGCTGTTGGCAAAATTCAAGGGACAGTGGTAGCTACCACTTAAAAATGGCTCCTTAGTATGGCAACCTGCTTTTCTGGAACTTGAATATAGGTAGAAATGCCAATGAATGTGGTGTCCTTAAAAAAAGACTGTTCTTCTTTTTAATGCGCAGAGTCTTCAGTGCAAATTAAGTTGTACATGTGGAAGCCAAATGCCTAATTTTCACGCTGTGAAATAATCTTCATGATTTCAGGCCTTTGCTGGTTTGTCATTTACCCAAGAATGCTTGTGGAGTTGTTAGCTAAATGGAAACTTTGTGGAATTCAGACTCTTAAGAGAGCAGCTGAAATCAGATGTCATCAGTTTGGAAGAATTTCTTAGTTTTCTCGTCTTCAAAGCTCCTGTACTGTTCTCCTAGTGTAATAAACACATACTCATAAAATTTGCAACTTATAAAAAAGAGCTTCTTTGTTAATAGGTCAGTTTTTCTTGTCTGTTCAGCACTGTGTTTGAACTAGTCATATGTAGAATTCTTCTGCTCGTCAGCATGCCTGCTTGTAGTACCTAGAAAATGAGGCAGGACTTCTTTATAGAGGTCTAGCCAGGAACAGTTTTTCATGTCTGTGGACTTGTAGCTGTGAAGCCTTGGTAATAGACTGTTCCAGTGAGTATAAGGAGCTAGGTGCTCACCACCGGAAAGTTTTGTTGCATCACTACTTCCTGCGCTCTAAACCTGAAGACAGAGCAAGTATGTTTCAGGACATTCTTGCTGATAGTTGTTACATGGGCTTGGTTTTCAAACTTGATCTAACTGGCTTACTGTGAAGCTTACATGGGGATTGAAAGCCTGATCCTCTCGCATACCTTTTTCTAAACATCTGTGTTCCCATTTGGTTTGTGGCTGGTAACGCTCTGACACATTGTGGTGGGGTTTCTTTATGGTCAACATTTTAGGCTCTCAGAGTAAAATCCTTCAGGCTTTATTTTGTTACACTTCATTTTTATAGACTTTTACAACCTAGAAGTAGTACAGCGTGATGGACTGGCATGTAGGAGGGTCACATTTCTTTCTCGTTCTGTCTTGTCAACTTTAGTTCCACAGGAATGGACATATCTGTCTTGTTTAATTGTGCATATTTCATCTTGCCCTCTGCAGATACTAATTTCTCAGATACTCGGAAGTGTGCCCATTAACTGTTTTACACATAGTGCAGATTCAAAATGCAGCACACAACTCAACAGGTGTGTACAGTTCTAAAAAAAAGTGCTTGTAAGTTGAACACTTCCAGAAGATTGTTGTTGCAGCTGTAGTCAGTATGTTTGCAGTTAAAGTTTGTACAGAAATAGTTGCTGATACTGAAGTTTCTCATGTGTGTTTTCTTCTTTCATTGGAAAACCATGGTAATAAATGTAAAGGATTCTTCTGGTCACAGAAGAAAATAGAAAATGTGCATGGAGTTGGACATGATGTCATCAGAGCTGAGCTTATGTTGTGAACAACATACCAGTTCATAACATTTGTAGTAATTCACTGAGTGCAGTGTATAAGCAGTCAGTGCAGTGTCAGGAGGGACTCTACACTGTCAAATTCTTGGTTATGGAGTTCTCTAGTGCAGAGTCTGAGGAAACACCTGGTGATGAATCTGAACTGCAGTCTGCCCAAACAACTGAAGCTGTGAGATGGAGAATCCTTATGTGGGGTAGGTACTCTGTCTGAGCAGAGCATGTGTGAAACACTGATGTTTTAGTGATAGCTCTTAACGCTTGCTGTGACTTTTATAGCAATCTGCTGGTAAGCAAGGGAAAGATATTGTGTGTCCTCTGTTCCTCAGTGGAAGTAGTAGAAAGTGTGAAGTCTGGCTGCTTCAATCTACAACATGTGAAACTCATTAACCTCTGTAGTTTTCTCTACTTCTGTTGTACCACTGCAAAAAATCGTAGCCCATATTAGTGTCTGGCAAGAGCAGAGCTGTTGGAAACCTTGTGCCTTGTCAGTGCTACTGCGAAGCACCTGGCTTTTCCTGTATGTGAACTTTTTAAGTTTCAGAATGGTCTTGTTCAGTTGAGACTAGGCTGCCAGTTTCTTTCAAGTCTCTTGTCACAATCACTTTGAACAGTGTTAGCTTATTCTTCACCCTTAAATCTTTCACTGGCTTTCATGTACAACTAATTCTAGGACATTTGTGAGAGGAGTTCTGTGCTAGCTGCTGCTTAGTGGTGTGCTGAGGTAAGGAACAAATTCTGGCAGCCTGACAGTTTCTGATTTGGATAGGCATGTGGACAGAAGGTGTTGCCTGGCAAACCGTATCCAGCAGGATGCCTTATGCAGAACTTGATTAAAATGTGAAATCAAGAATTAAAAAACAATGGATTTGGAGGCAAATTTATGTTTGTATATGGTGACTGTTTGATCTCTTCTCTGAAGCAGCTTGTTTCAGACCTTGAAGCACAGATTTTGTGAGTAGATGTGAAGAGGAAGGTGGTCCTTACAGCAGCTTTTTAATTTTCAAGATAGTCCATGTTTTGAACTCTGCAACTGTTAAAATGCAATCTCTGATGTGGCCTAGGCACTTGGTGTGTTGTAGCCCAGCAGTAAAAAAGTAATTTTCATCTTTGTGTTCTTGGTGGAAGAAAGCGCAACAGCAGCGTTGGCCTACTTAGTTGGTAGCTGATGTACTGTACTATTATCAGGACTACAGGTTTTCTAAAAAGCCTTATGTATGGATCCAGAGCTCTCTTAATGGAGTCTTGCCTTAAGCCCATTAATACTGTAGCCTGTAGTTACTCTTCTCTGATTCTGCGTATTGCTATTTAACGTTGAAAAGAACTTAGAGGCATTTAGTGTGCTTTTTTCCTAGTAAACTGCATAATTTATTGCACTTTGCATGTCTCCTGGAAGTGAGTCACGCAAGCAGGTGAAGATGAAGGACTTTATTCATCTTATGTTACTCAAGAGAGCACTTGATTGTCTTTGCCTTTCCATTTGCTTTTCACTCTTGCAGGCACAACACTGTTTTGACCTTTCAGAAGTTTGTAGGCTTTGTTTTTACAAATAAAAAGGTAGAAAACCTGTTTGACTAAACCTGTTTAGTCTGTCCCAGGGAATCAGTTAAATTGCCTAGTTAGTTACTACTACTGTCGTTGAGGAAATGCTATTTTTACAATGGTCAAACAGTCTATTCATCTATGTATTAACTAACTCGAATTAAAGAGCTGATTTCAGTATACAGCATAAAGAAGTACTTGATGTTTTAAAACTGGAACTCTTTTTATAAGGCTAAATATGATTAGGGACCTCTGTAGTGAATCAGAACATCACCTTCATTAAATCACTCTTGCTTTTCAGCAAGCACTGTGCTCTTTGGTGGGCGGTTGATGCAGTGTGCATTCTCCTGCTCTTTTCTGCAGACAAATCAAAATTCACTTCTGTCAGTGGTTGCAGTAACTTACAAAAAGCTTGTGGAAGCATTGGGTCTCACAAGTTGGCACAAATCCTCGTGATTTGGGATATCTTGTGTGCTTTTAGCAGAGATAGTGCTCTCTGCTTCCACCTTCAGAATCCCCAGGCTGCCTGTTTGGCATGTCTTATCATTGCTTATTCTTTCACAGGTCCTTGAAGATATATATTGCTCTTATGTTGTAGTGATTCTAGGCCAGCTGTTCAAATAGTGGAAGCTACTGCGTATTAAGAGACCTTGAGTAATCTGAGGTTCTCATAGGCACCACTGCCTTTCAGGGTGACTGCTGTGAGATTAATGCAAAGTATTTATAATAATCAAGGTGCGTTTTAGGGAAGGCTGCTTCAGTTCAGGTGGTAGTGTTACTGACCTGCACACCTTGAAGCCCTTTCGCTCCAAGATGTCATATGGCTTATTAGGGCCTGGATATTCCTTCAGAAAGTGGATAATTCCTCTCAGCCACTACAAGCAGACTGGTAAGTAGTAAGACCTAAGCTGCAGATATTCCTAACTGGTTTGTGGTTGGTCCATTATGTATTGAAGCAGCTGGTGTATTGTGTTAAAGAAGCAAGACCTTAAATATGTGCAAGGAATTTTCTTTAGCTTCATGTGTTTATACTTATCTTGCTATATGAAAGCATTTAATTTCTAAATTTTATTTTCTTCCATCATGGTACACTTCAGCTGGCAGTTCTTGGAGTACAAATTTGCCAGGATGACATCATGTGCACAACTATAGAAAAGGATTTATACTATTCTCTGGATTTTTTTGTTTTCCTAGAGTATGCCAAGTGTGAGTAGTAGTAGGTAGAAAGTTGTAGAAGGCAACATAATTAAAATGTGCAACCCTCTAGTTTTAGTGACATGGAACTTCGGAAAATAAGTGACAGAAATACAGCTCCGATTCTGCATTTCATTTGATTCCTTTATAACTTTTGTAGAACTGATTAAAACTGGAGTCTGAATTCTTTCCTGTCTTCTGAGTTTCTAGAGCTATCGAAGATAAGATCTGCTATTTTTTCTGCTGGTCTTTCTGGTGCCTGTGGCTTCATTCAGATTAAGCCACAGCCCTTTGTGAAATGTATTTGAAGGCTAATGTTGCTGCACAGTGGCTATGAAGTCTTCTGTCTATAGCAAGATGCATCAACTATCAACTCTGTTCTGGTTTTTAATTAAAAAAGCTTCCTTCTGGAAGACTTTTGCTGTGCTCCTTTAAGAATTACTTTTTGGAGAGATTTTGGTTTCACGTAACGAAAACATCAGCTTGTCTCAGCATATCCTTTTCCTGTGTGTATTCACCAACTACAATGAGAAATGCCTTGTTCTCTCCTACTCAGTATTGCAGATTAATAGTTGTTCTTTTTTGTTAATCACAGCTGTTAAAACTGAAAGAATGATATTTCCCTTTGACATACGTGCAAGGTCATATTTGTTGAGTTGACAGTTGACACA
>NW_010398311.1:37179-83881 GCF_000710305.1 Buceros rhinoceros silvestris | reverse complement strand
AGGGAAAGAATTTACCTTTTCACAACAATTTCTTCATTTTGTTAGTTTTTCAACCATCAGAAAAGACCAGGAAAAAAACCCCACATGACTGAAAGTAATGCTGCAAGTTAGCTTTTGCAAAATATGCCCTAGGGGAGAAAAATATTTTTCAAACTTCTGATCACGGCACGTTTCAGTATGTGTTTCACATCAAGCGCTGAGATTAAGTAGCAGAGTCTGAAAGAAAAACAACACTAAACCCCAACAGTGTTAATGTGAAGTCTGGGAAAAGAATTCACATTCAATTGTCATGCTGTTTTTTTACTTGGATGCGAAAATTACTGCATGCCTCTGAACACCCAGTAGCAGCACAAGATACTTAATCCACCTGCTTATTATTTAAGGTGCCTAAGTTTTACAACAGGACACAGTATTTAATGCTGATGATCTTATTCCTAACAAGGAACAAATGGACTGTGAAACACAAAACTTCTCTGCTGCATAGAATATGTTACTACTAGTAGTGGTAAAAAATTAAAGGGTAAAGCCAGCTTTCAAAAAAAAGTAATTTAGCATGTTCTATGGTATATTCTCACCTTAGCATAGTGAGGAGCTTCTGTTTGAAATGCGACAAGCTAGTTTGTAAGGAATTGTGCTTCCTAGGTCAGTTTTATGTACTGTTCTATAATTAAGTGAATTCCTTGTCTGGGCATGTGCCTTATTCGTTGACAAAATAATATTTTGGTAAGCCTGGTGGCTTAAATCAGATTCATTTGACAGTGGTGATGTACGAAAATGCAGTAACTTCTTGAAAAACAGCTGGTAGCAGCTCAGCGATGTCCCCTATCTTGGGCTTGTCTCTCAGGGCGATCATCCTAGCTTATTGTGGAGCATTCCACTGTCTTGAATTGCAAATCCACACAGAAGGTTTGAGTGTTTCTTACTCCTGTATCTGAAACTCTTAATCAAGCTTCCCAAAGTTGGACTACAGGCCAGAAGGGCTGTTGGTCTTGCCTGCGGCCACATTGGCTTGCCTTCAGGATGTTGCAGTCTGTGTCTACTTCATTTTTTAGGTTGATTTTAACATAATACTGTGTCTTTTTTGCAGTGCCACTTACGCTTTTATGTGCTGGGCAGGGTAGCCTCTCCACTCTGAAACTTCTGGAGACTTCTGGAAAATTGAGTCCATGTAACGAATTGAAATCGCAGCCTTTGTATATGGGCTTGCAGTGTTGTCATAAATGCTTCTTTCAACAGCATTCTTCCACCAGTGTATGCAACTTCAGGAGTGATGAAAGACAGAATAAAGCCTGGCATCAAGTTGCTGTGAACTTGACTTTAGTACGTTAGTGGATCTTTACCAATTAACTTCATGCATAGAGATGGAAATCTATGGCTTTAAACAAAGTTGTGCTTAGTTTATTGTAATGAGTGTTTGATGCAAAATGAACATTTCCACAGCTAGTGGAAGAAAACATATTAATATTCGCTAGAAAATGGACTATTTTTGATCAGGGATTGTCTGATGAGTCTTCAAGGAGTAAAGCACTGAAGGCAGCATATGTAGCTAAAGTTGAATTACAAAAAAATAAGGTCCTCAGTCTGCTAGAACTCTTTTTTTTTTTCCTTCCTGTGCACTTAAAAACATCAAGTTTCAGCTCCTAGACTTTACAACTTAACCTCAGAAGTATGTTCTTCACGGGCATATATTAATGTAAATAGCACATATTATTTTGGAAGATAAGGTTTTTTTAGCATTTCTTCTGTGTTATAATTCCTACTGGTTATATTCCTTTAAGTCATTATTTTGCTGTAAGATCTTTCTTGCAGAAGTTGAAATAGCCTGAAATGTCACTACTGAAATCAATGACTGTATTGTAGAAAAATCCTATTTTTTTAAATGCCTGCATAATTCCATATTTTTTACTGTTTTCTGTGAAAGATAAATCTGTCAATATGTTTTATTTGCTATTGAGATTTTTAATTTTCCAGAGTGTCATTAGTGTGTGCTTGTGATAAATCTTGGTACTAGACCATGAAACTAATTTTATAGCTTAATGGTGTGTATTGGTATTCAGATGTATTATTAACCAAATGTTAAGTGTTCTTCTGGGGTTGTTTTTGCGTTTTATATAATAACCTGTATCAAGATGATAATTTAATGGTGATTTTGGGTTCTTTTTCTCCTAAGAATTAGCACTGGTAACACTTGGTTAGTGGGGCAATGTTACTTTTGTCTGCTATGGAGTTCAGTAAGTGAAGGAGGAGAGGTGGAACTCAGTAAACCTAGCTCTGCTTGCTCCTTGAAATCAACAGTTTTTGTCTCATAGAATTCATTCAGTCTTGCCTTACAAAAAGGTTTTGAAAGCTCATGTAGTATTTGTTTTGGTTCTAATTATTCTTTAATGGAAAAAACGATTACCTGCAATTGTTGATTGTCTATTCTGTTTGGTCTGCAGACCATTTAAGAATTCCAGACGAGGTACAGAATTAGCTGTGTACTCTGGTAATTAAATCAACAATTATTCCAAAAGGCAGCTTGCTCAAGCCCTTGCATTGGGTGTTCGGTAGCTGACAGAAAACAGCAGCCAAGGACTCCCTCGTGTGGTGGGTGTGCCAAAGGCTTCCTGCTGCAGCGTTAAAAGGCGAGTGTTTTGGTTCACTTGAGTGGGGAGTGCCTGTTGAAATAATGCAAGGAGTTGACTCCGGGAAGAAATGCAGCAATAGACGCTATTCTAGCACCGAAGCTGCTGGTTTCTCAGCTCCTCTTAGTCATCTGGTAATAATACCATAATGGTGCACTGCTGAAAAAAATAGCACCTGTATGCTTCAGGCTCTTCTAGCACCGAAGCTGCTGGTTTCTCAGCTCCTCTTAGTCATCTGGTAATAATACCATAATGGTGCACTGCTGAAAAAAATAGCACCTGTATGCTTCAGTGAAGATGTACTGGCTCTCTATTTTGTCTGGGAAGACAGGCTTCTAGCAATTGTGCATGTAGGAAAATTATCTTCAGCACTAGCTATTTAGAAAGGAGGATGATGACGACGCAGATTCAGTAGACAGCTGGACAGCAGGAGACTTCAAAAGCATAAGATAAGTAGGCTTGATACTGGCCAGAAATTTCTGTGGTCAGACTTGATGTTCCTGCCCAAAAAAAACATTCAGAGAAGACTTAGAAAATTACCAAAATGCTTTAATTGATCATGAAATGAACACTGCCATACTAATTAGGTGCTCTCTAATCATGATGTTATGGGTAGAACAATATGCGTTCTTTTTCAGGAGTGATGAAATGTTGCAAGGCTACTGACGATGCAGCACGTGAGGTTGCAAATGCAGTGAACTCACAGTGGCTTCTCCTGTGTCATACAGCTCTCACAGTATTTCAGAAGTAGATTTGAAAAGGCTTACTTATATCTGTTAAGTTAAAGATATACCTGTCTACCTTTCCAGCCTTCCTTTTAAGGTGTAATAGATTGTAAATGACACTTCAGCACTTTCAGGCAAACTCTTGATAACAGGGCTGCATCTGAACTCTTCTACTATTCATCCAACCCAGCAGCATCAGGTAAAGAGCTGATGAAGATGCTGCCTTTGGCACTTCTGTCTGAAATAGTATTTTTTCGTGTTTCTGAGATGCTTACAGGATTTAGAGAATGTTCCTCTGGAAACTGAGTAATAGCTCATAGGTGAAAACAGAAACATTATAAAATAGAGTATCATCCTTTGGCTGCTGTAGAGAGACAGACACAGTCATTCCTGCCTATTGATCTAGTTATGGAAGTTTTATCTTGTTACATACTGTAGTCCCACTTTTTATTTACTTTCACCTGTTTTCTAGGTTTACGGGAGTAGTAGTCAGAGAGGATCTCTTCAACGTGGCTTCCAGGGAAGCTGTCTGATTTGAAGGGTTTTATCCTTTCTGTCCTTTTTTAAAGTGCAGCATGGAGGAATTTAGCTGTTAAGTGGCAAGTATGTTTAAAGCTCTAGAACTAGACAAGCCACTGCCCATGGCTGCGTAGCTGCTTGCGAATAGGAAACGGAAGGAAATGAACAATGATGAATATACTTCTTGCAAGAAAAGTTGTCAGGCAGGCCACTTCCCAGGGAGATTGAGAGGTTGAACATTGATTGAGAGGCAAACCCACTTAATTGCTGAATTAGTGTGGTTGGACTAAATGGCCAGGTTCAGCTGTTCGTCTTACTCCTTAGCAGTAGAATCTTAATGCAAGTTTGTTGGAAAGAAGAAAACAGGCATGGTGGAGGTCGGACTCTCTTCAGTTTTTCATATGTTCTGATGTAGTTGAACTACTGTTTGGAAATAAGCTCTAGATTTCCCACAGAAACGGGAAGCTTAGAAGATGCATTAAAGACTATTTGAGAAGAACAAACTACTAAGAGGGTAATAATGTAAAGATTATCTAGGCAGAGTAAAACTTTTGTCGTGTTATGCTGCACTTGCCTTTAACTGTTCATTTTCTAGGTAGTAAGATGCATCAGTGTTCAGACAGCTTCAGTATTTAATTTTTTCTTTTTTTCTTTCATGTCACCAACTCTCCTGCATTTCCCTTCATTATGAGTAATTTGGGTAGTAACAGTGCAATAGGAAGAATTGCCCTGTCTTTAGATATCTTATTCCTCCCCATGTTCGTGACAGCCTTGGGGTGATCAAGTAAAGTGAACTGGCTTGTAACTGCTTTTGAGCGTTCTGTAATTCAGCAGCAACTTCTTTTAGGTGGTATATCTAGCTGTGCCTCGTGAAAACGACAGTACAGTATAGTGGTGCTTTTTTCTTATCCCACAAGACCTTTTGAGTTACCTTAAGGAAGAATTAGACTTGTCTTACTCTCCTAAACAACCAGTTAAGTTTCTTCATCTGTTTATCATTTCTTCACTTGGTTGACATCTCCAGTAGTCCAAACTAAGACTTCGTCATGATTTTTACTTCTAAAACTCAGTTCTTGCAACAGGATGCTGCTATAATCTGTCTACCTAAAAATCTTGAAGCAGTTGCTGTAAATAACCAAGGATTCTTTTCACATAAGTAGAGTTCTAGAACAAAATTATTCCTGTTCAGAAAGTTAAACATTTTTGTTGTCAGGAAGAGGAAAATCTTGTTTTACCAACTCTATTAAAAGGGCTTTATTCTGCTTTAAGGAATGATACTGCTACTTTTAAAAGCAAAACATTAAGAACAGACACCAGGCGTCACTTCTGTCATATCTACTTTGTATGGCTACTTTCTCTGTGGATAGCATCCATTTGGGACTTTCTCTGAATCCTGTATAGCAGAGGATTTTCCTGGGGCATTTACAGCTGTGTGCAGCATTTACTGTAAATGAAGCGTATTTAAAATATACACCTGTGAACCAACCCAGACAGTATAGAAGTAGTTTGTGATTCTTCCTCTTAAGAACTGTGAATTAGAGCCTGTGCATTTTTAAAGAAAAAAAGACATCTTTCAAGGCACAGTAGTAAATTCAGGAGCACCATGGCTATACCTTCCTGCTTGTTCCCTTGTACCTTCCTCATTTCCCTCTTCCAACTTGAAACTTTTTTGGTCATTTGCTGGCTGGTGTCTTTGAGTCTGTCTGCTTTTCTTTCCTAAATATCTAATCGATGTGTTCTTTACTTGCTTGTTTAATGTTACATTATTTGGTCTACACCTTTATAGTGTTCACATGGATCTCTACTCAGTCTCTTGAGCAGTCCTTTCAAAGATTGATTAAAATTAAATTATTTGGAAATACTTTTTGCCCTTTTCCTCTCAAAATCCATTCTGTATATTGACTGTAATGCCAAAAAGTAAGTTGGCATTATCTAATAAATTACTTTTTAATTTGCATCATCATCATGATGCATGGTGGTCAAGTGATATTTATGAAGCTCATAAACTTGAAATGTAAATGGAAAACGTAAAATGTAATTAATGATTATGAACTTTGAAATCGTAACATTTGCCTTAACTCCTTTGCTGTCTTACAAGCTTGTGAGATGCACTTCTGCTGCTATGTGGGTTTCATGGGTTTTTTATCAGATTTCATTGAAGCAAAATTCAATTCAACCTGCTTTTTCATGTTCATTTCTCATTCCTTCCAGGTCACTTCATCATTTTGAATTTTCCTACCTCAGGTGATTTCTTCTTTTACCAATCATTTGGCTAACTTGTTTTATTCTACACTACATTTTTTTAGTATTCACCGTATCCCAAACATAAAATGTAGTGGAAAGTGTACAAAACCAGCTTTAAACAGTGCTGTGAAATACCCTCAAGAACTGTTGTGGAGAAGCAGCTCAACTGATAGTTTGAGCATGTAACTTCTGAAGTATTGCTCACTTCTGCTAATGAGCAGAGTATTCCCCTTGAGGGTGGTGAATGTTTTCTTTCTACTGTCCCAATTAATAATTCCCAAAATAAGAAACTCATGGTAACTCCTTTCTTTAGGATAAGCTAAACTTACTACTGTTTATAGGTCTGAGTTATGGAATAAATAGCTGATGTGGACAGATAGTCTCTTGTCTGTTGAGGTTGATTAGGTCGTAATTTTGAAGATCTAGGAAAGGCTAAACTCAATGTGCAGAATACCTAGTCGCATATAGCAGACAGAACACTGGGACAGCTAACCTGGAGAGCTGCCAGAGGTTTTTCGGACTGTAGTGTCATTAAGCACAAGTTGGAAAACCAGAGCTGAGGCAATAGCCAGATGGAGCCGACCCTGCCTTGAAACAGTAGGAGACTAAGCTGCTTTTTTGATACATGTTTAAATCGGAGGATTGTTTAACTTGTGGACAACTATAGATCTACCTTCTTTCTTCCATCACACCATTGTGTACTCGGACACGTAGTCTGCTTTACGTGTGTTACTAGATTTGGAAAGAAGCGTGTGTTCTGCAGGAGATTTCTGTCCTGGCAAATGGAGTTTGGTGTAGAAGAGGCACAGATGGGAGAGTCCAGAGCTGTTTTCTGTCAGTGTTCAGTTTAATTCTTGGCTTCAGGCAATACAAATTAGTCATTCCAATTATTAAATAATGAATTTTCTCTTTTTAGATGTTCTAAGCGGTGGCTGATTTGGTTTAAGTGCATCTAGCTTCTGCCTGGTTTGCCTTGAAAACAAAATGTTTAGACATTAAGGAGGTGGGGGGAAACTGCACAGGAGAAGTTGAAATGTACTGACAAGGTATCTCTAGTTATATTTGAGTAAAATCCATCATCAGATGGGACTTCTCTCTGGCTTGTGCAGCTGCAGTGGTATAACATTGGACTGAAGACCTGTAACTCACTGAAAGAAACACTTGAGAAAAACTGAGCCTCTAAGTTTTTGTAGCCCAGTTGGCACTTTCCCACCCAGTGAGAAATACTACCAGCTGTCAGACATGCTTCACAATAATTGTAGTATCTGCTGGGTCATTTGAAATAGCTGCTTCTGCTGCATTTTGTGAAATGTTTGTCTGGATTTTCTAAAATTCAGCCATCCATATATGAACTGACATCCTCTTAAACAAGCATCTTCCTTTAAAACAAGCAGAAAGACTTGACTTGAGTGGTCCCTCAAGCATTTGACTACAGAAATCAAGTTCAGTTTTCAATTATTTGTATTTCTTGTTGAAAGCCAAGATTCATCTTTCTTATGTGCTTCTGTGAAGAAAGTAATTTTTTTACTCTGAATTATTGATAATGCATAATTGAACCACTTATCTTCAGGCAAAATTTCAGTCTCTTTAAGAAGTTTTACATTTTCTTAACCTTTTCAAATATATGAGGAGTTTGGAATGTCAGATCTGAACAACTTCAAATTTTAGATGATAGCTCAAATTTATTTAATTCAGTTTTGTTTAAAGAAATTACTCACAGAATCACTGAAGGCAGAAGAACCTTCTAGGAATAATCCTGTCAATCCCCTTCCTCAAGCAGGTTCTCCCTGAGGAGGTTGCCCAGGACCATGTCCAGTCAGAATTTTAGTATCTCCAGGAATGAAGACTTCACAACTCCTCTGGGTTTCCTGCTTCAGTGTTTCACCACCCTTGTAGTGAAAGGGGTTTTTTTCCTAATTGCAAAACTGCAACATGAACTTGGAGAAATGAATTCAAGCTTGTCCTGAATAAATTACTAGATGTATTTTATGCAGACTCCTAGGCTAATCTACTAATGTTTGTCAAGTTTGGCTAATAGAATGTCTCCAAAACTGGTCATGAATTATTATGTCCTTTGTAACAGCTGGGTATGCTCTTTGCTTGCAGTGGTCTGGGTGTTTCTGGTGTGAAAAACAGCTCATGTGAACAGAGGGGTAGTAGAAATAACTTCTGCACACCTTTTTTTCTGTTTACTCTGGAATTAGCGAATAGTCTTTTGGGAACATCTTGCACAAAATAACTTCGTTTGAGATTTTAACATCTTTTAAGGTTTGGTTTAATCTCCTAGAAAGAAACCTCTTTAATAAACCAGAAATTAGCATTACTGTGTTTAGGAGAAGATTAAAATAAAAGCTGCGCACAAAAAGACATTCCTTTAAGTTGCTCTTTTTTGAAGACAATTCTGGGAAGACTTTCTGCAGACAAGTGGGAGTGGTGGAGGTGATAAGTTTAGAAATTGCTCTACTGTAATCAAACTAATAATGAAAAAGGCAATCCTAGAATAAGGAACTTAGCTGTGTCTAGTAGAGCTGTGGCTGAAGACAGAAAAGCGTCTGCATATCTCCATACTGTTTGTTTCAGAAACACAGAATTGCTGAAGTTGGAGTCACTGCTGGATGTCCTGTAGTCCAGCCTCCTGCTTAGAACAGGGTTTTCTGGAACACATTGCTCAGGACTTTGTCCAGTTGCTTTTTGAGTGGTTTTTGTTACTAACTTTGCATAAATTAAGCTGTTCGTGGCTTCATCTAGCCAGTTTATATCTATGTGTGCTATTTTGAGGAGGCGATTGGGAGGAATGGGGATCAGGGGGTGGGGTGATGGCGGTGTACTCTTCTGTTTTGGTGCTGTGATACACTAATTTGTACAAAATTATGAATGTCAGCAGTGGTGGGTTTGTTACTAAACCTTCTCTTGTCTTGTTTTAATTACAAACTTCCGGTAAGTTTTTTTTGTTCTGTGTACTATTTTATATGCTTGCTGGCAATATATGAATTTGCCCTATGTGCTGTGTGTAATACTGTTTATCCTTTTATATTGTATCTCCAAGCTAACCTTGTCAATTAAGCATTTTGTGAATTAGATACTGGATATCTGGCTTTTTTTGACTGGTTTTTGAGCCTCTTTCTTTGCTTCTTAAAAAAAAAAAATAAAGCTCAGGGAGTATGGGAGAGTGTTTCTGAAAAGGTCCGTACTACTGAAGGCTAGTATTCTTACTAAGTGGTATCCTTTTGCTGTGTTAAGAATGCAAATAGGTAGAAAAACTTATGCACTAAAAATATTTTTAAATGGGTGTGCTAGTTAAGGCTGGTACACTTTAGATTTTGAAGTTGTCAAGAGATGACTACTACTAAAATCAAGTGTTCAGTAAGTGCTTAGAACATTGTTAGAAATGGGCTGTGGTTCAGTGATGAAGAGCTAATTAAAAATGCTTTATACATCTATCATCTGAATTGCCAATGCTAAAAGAACCTGAAAATGTTGCATCTTTAGGTAATACTTAGTTTGTGAACAGTTACTTGTATTAGTTGTTTTGAGTATAGGAATGTTGTTTTGAATACAGAGAAAAGACGAGCCTGCTTGTTACTGAGAGGCTCTATTTAGTATGTGAATATTATCTGTAGAAATGTTTAGCTTGAAATCTGGCCCAAATTCTGATACTGAAGTATGTTTGAAACACATTCATTTCCAAGCACTGGTCCAGAATTTTGCTACTGTTCTTTCTACATTCAATTAAAGTTCAAAAGTGAGTAGTGGATTTATAACGTTGTCTTAACCTTGAAGCTCCTGCCCTTACTTTAGTCTCTAACAGATCATAACAAACTTTTGAACCTGTTTTGCACAGAAATTTAAGTCTTTTTTTAAATGTACTGGAGCCATTTCTCCACTTAGGGCAGTCCATGGGAAAAGAAGAAGCTAGTTAAACCCCACTAGATTTACTGGAAAAATTAGATATGCGAGACTTTGAAACTTTGCTGTCTGGGGAAGATACTGTCCTTTAATAGAAGCAATTTTTGCTCAGTGTGTCTATATAGGTTTTAAATGCTGTTAGTTAACCATTGTGTAGTACTGCAGTACTGATAAGCCGTCTTCCTTCTCTATTTAATCAGGACAAAGCTTGGGTTATGGATTTGTGAACTACGTTGACCCCAAGGATGCCGAGAAGGCTATCAACACTCTGAATGGATTGAGACTTCAAACAAAAACGATAAAAGTATGTAGTTACGATTTTCAAAACATAAAGTGTTTTGACTTACTGATCCTCTGACGGCTTGTTTTCGCTTTCCAAGTGTAACTTAAGCATTTGCTAATGTCAATAGACTAGACTAGACCTTCACCATGTAGCAGATGGTTAGTCCTTTTTAGTCTGTTCAGATTTAGAGAGTTAGATTATAACTAAGGTATAGAAAACTTCTTTTTATGCACTTGACAATTATTTAGGTGTGAGCTTGAATTGTTTTAACTGAGAAAAGTTCAATGTATGCTTTAGTTGAAGAAACGCAATACTGTATATAGTCTGAACATGGCACTATATGCTCCCTCCTTACTTTCTCAAAAGGGATGGTATAACTTGCTTATTAATAATCCCTCTTATGTTGCTAGTCTTGTTTCTCTTACGAATCCTTAAAATGAAATGCTTAGATAGCTGATTTGACTATTTATTAATTACTGTAGTCCTAAGCCTCTACTGTCTTTGCTTCTAATGTCTGGTGTTCTTGGGTTTTTGTTTGTGTTGTAACTCCGGCACCTGTTATTTACTAAATACAGTTTGATTTCTAGAAGCAGAAATCTTAAGGGTTACTTTTTCTCATCTACTGTCTTAATCTGTTATCAGAAGAGTGAGGATTCTAATTCGAGCAACTGTTTGGGCTCTGAATTCTTCAGAGGAGAGGAAATAGTTTTTCAGGGAATGCAGACTTTTCAACATGTTTCAAGGGCGCTAGTGCCTGAAGGCAACCCGTGTTCTAACTAGCCCTTTCTCCCTCATTAAACTGCAGGGTTTGCTAGCTGAAGGCTTACGTAGCGACTGCCCTCTAACTAGGATCATGTTTGAGCTGAAAGAAAGCTCATCTCTAAAAAGGTTTGAACTTATAGTGCAGAGGCACCTGAAGATGACTGGGACAAAAATAAGAGGACAGTAACTATGGTTAGAATGCCTGACCTGTTCTGTAGTCATTTAATGAAGTGGCTTACACTTTTTGAAACTTAAATTCTGTGCTTTAACAAACACTGAATCATTACTCAAAATTACAATGCATGGAAGACGTGGATAGATGCTTTGCTGCAGCAAGCTCCCTGTGTATCTCTGGCAGACTTCTTGCCCACAGGCAGTCTCCTACCTTCTGCTTTGGGGGAGAGTTGAGGAAGGTTATTTCATGCTCTAGGTTCTTTGAAGCTGACTTTTGGGTAGTGCTGAGAAAGGCAATGAGTTTGTTCCCGTACTATTGCGGGTACTCTCTTGGCCTTTAATGTCTTGGATTGGACAAAAAAAAAATGCATCTGGCCAAGGTGATAAATTTGAAATTCTGGTGACTATACAGCCTGCAGAAAAGGACAGAGAATCAAGGAATCAAGCCAGGTCTCCCAAATCAAAATGATCCCTTAAGGGGGTTTCTAGTAACTTACTTTATGCTGCCAGTATATGGATTCTTAACTTTTTCAGTGATTAATGCAGTCATTGTATTTCTGCTACTAAAAATTGATTGTAAAAAAAAAAAGTTTGGGAAAAAATGGAAACAGAGGAGACAGATGTGAATTTTGAGGGACTTGTGCCTTAGATGTCCTTAGCTAATAAAAATCTGAAATATTAGACTTGTCACAAGCCAAAATGACCTCTTCATCAAAATAAAGTCTCTTTTTGGTTAGAAGGCTTTTGATTCTGAAGCATTGGAACAGTCTGCCCAGGGCAGTGGTGGAGTCCCTATGCCTCGACGTGTTTAAAAGCCACGTAGGCGTGGTGCTGAGGGACATGGTTTAGGAACCCTGGCAGTGCAGGGTGAATAGTTGGACTTGATGATCTTAAAGGTATCTTGCAACCAGATCATTCTATGATTTTGTGATGGGATTCTCCCAAGATGCTGTTTAAAGAGGCTGGCTTCACCTCCTTCCCCACTACAGAAGAGTCAGAGGCTAGGAGGATCCCCAATATGTTTGAAGACTAAGGTATTTGTACATTAGACATTTGCTTCAGTCACTAAACAAAGATGTTTGTGTGGCTGTGATTTGAAAGGAAGCTAATCAAAAGCATCTATGAAGTGATAGAAATGCCCATCCTACTGTGAAGCACTTTGTAATTTACATATTCCTGAGGTCAGCCTGGAGGCACCACTGACCAGGGGTGGAGGTGATCTGGGAGGCCTTTGCTGCCTCTGGGGGCAACATCTGGAGTGGCGGGAGTCATGAGAATTTAGTACCTTTGCAGAGAATACTTTCATTTTACAGATAACTGTGTTCCTATTTGTCCAGGGTTGATACTTGAGTTAAGAAAAAATCTGTTCAACAGACTCAGAATCCAACCCATAGACTTACTTTCATTTTTTAAAAATGGATATCACTGAGATTTTTATATATACCTTCCTTTGAAAAACGGTAGATGTTGGATGCTTGTTCTTTTAGCACATTTTTAGGACTTTTGTAGAAGTGTTTAATTAGTTCACTAGACTAGGGGTTGAAAGCAACTGTTTCCTGTTAGCCTACAAAACTGGAAGGAACCTCGTTGGTTAGGTGATGGACCCTCACAATGTGGCTGGACTGAGAGCATTCCCACTCAGAGGGAATTGCCTTGATCCTGATGTGTTATGTTCCAGATTGCAGCCATGACGCATACCTCTGTTCCAGTGCTTCTGTACTAGCCTGTTAGTCACTGGATATATTTCTGTCATACCTAAAAGGGATTGTTACCTACTGTTTTCTCGAAATAAAGTACATTGAAAAGGTGTTTTGGCAAAATGCTGGGTTAAGTTTTTCTGTATGGGTAGCACTAATGAAAGCTGTTCCCTGATATCCTTTTAAAAAGAACATCCTGTAAAATGGTTTATGGAGTACTTCATTAAACTATTTGCAAAGTACCTTAATAAAATTTCAGATCCATGCCTCCAAAGCAAGTCATAGAAGTCTTAGTCTGGTCTAACCAGGTGCCAGTTGTGTTGCCTTCTGATTTTACCTGAATATTAAAACAGTGGGGTGGGTATGCATTGAAGTTGAAGGCATATCTAGGTGTGCTCAACACCTGAACCCACATAGTAGATGATACCCTCTGTGGCATAGTTTACAGTATATTTGCAATATAAACAGCCTTATTTGAATTGCAGGTAGCCTGTGAAATTTGGGCTTCATTTAATTATGCAACTTTAGTGTGAAAACAAGTTGTATCTTAGAGCAAAATGTTTTCTGTGGCTTCTCATTTGGAAGATGCTGCTGGGAAGCAGCTCTGTTCTTTTTAAGAGCCAGTAAACATGTAGATTTCTGTGCCTGGAGTGATTTATTTATTTTCCTGCTTACCCACTTGCTTGTCCATGACTTTCTTCATTTAGGTTGTCCTGAAAAGATCAGTTCTTCCCAAATGTGGAACACTTAGAGGAGCAAGCAGCATATAAATCACTGACTTTCACATGAAAAAAATCAAGTGGATGTTTTGTTGGCTTGGCTGCTGCTTGGGAGAGGGAGAATCCTCAGTGCCTTCCCCTCCCCTTGCTTTTGGGAAAACTCAAAAAAAAAGATACAGGTGAATTTACTGTGAGATTATCTGAGTAGGACTATCTTTCAGTGTGGTGTAAGACTTAGACAGATTCTTGGTTTAAGGAGAAGTGGGCCTATTGTTAAAGTGGCATGCTGTTGTATAAAATGCTGAATAGGAAGCAGCCGTTTGCCTAGATTAGGTGTAGCAGATTGGATTTAGCAGGAGGATACAGGAAAACCTCTTTGGATTTTCTCTGTGGATGCTGGAGTACTTGAGTGATGGGTATGGTCTCTTTGGATTGTAGCTGCCAAGGGGACACTGCAGATGGCAGTAATGCAGAGGATGTCCCTCCCTTGCCAGGTAAACTGGGGCTGAGGAGCTTCCCACTGTCCTGTCCCCAGCTCCCTCTTCAGTGTGAGAGGGCCTGAAGTGGCAGAGCCTGGAGCTAGCAGGTGGTTTTCTTACTCATTAATGCTGGTGATACATGTATACACATGTGTACAAATAGGCATAGGAATGGGAAAAGAAAATAGTTTGTGCAGGCTAGAGGCCTGGAAGTTGTCCTTTTTTTTAAGACAGCGTTGATTATCTAGCTGTATTTTTATGCAGCTGAGTGCTTCTTTAAAATCAGATTTAGTAAGATTTCCTCTTTTCAGTTCTTTGGACTATTAGGGTGTTTACATGGGTAATTATCACCTGTCAGGGGAATAGAGATTTAAGAAATATTTTATCTAAAGTATTAAATCTGTAGGTTTTCTTCCCACTCCTTCATAACTTTGCATATATTTTAAAAAAATATAAAATTAGGCTTAACATGTAACATTCTGCCAAGTTCCTGTTGGAGTGAAATCTGACAAATTCTTTGGCTACAGGCACAGATGTCCTACTTTGGCATCATCACCTAGTTAACTGCTCTACTGTAGAAAGCTGTGTAATGAGAAGAGCTAGTTAGGACTTCAGCAGAAGACTGAATACTGGACTATCAGCTTTACAGATGCCCAGAGAAGTACAGTACAGCAAGGGAAGACTTTAAGTGAGCGATATGCCACAGCTTCATTAGTGTCCTCTGAGGTGGAGTGTTCTTAAAAATTGGCGTTATGAAATGTAATTTCACTCGGTGCCTGGAACCATTGCTTAGGTTTACAATAAGATTCATTTTAGAGGAATTATCCTGTAACTTAACTGCTCAAGATTGTCCACTCTTACGAACTACTACCTGTGATAGTACTCTTGAAAATGCTGTGAACACTAAATGGTAAATAACAAAATGCTGAAGAATGAAACGTAGGTTGATTTGAGTTAGTGCAGCAGTTAAGATTGAGAATTGTTCCTGTCTTCACCGTTGATATTTGTAGAGGAAAATTTTAGTGGTGTCAATCTTTGTAGTAATTTTTTCATTAACTAGTATACCTGGGGAGCAATAAAATGAGTTGTGGGGAAAAAAAAGTCTATTAAAATACCAGAGGCAAGTGAGCTGTGAAGGTGAGCAAAACCTTCCCTGCTGTCTTAATTTTTTTTCTTCCAGCGCTAAAGAACATTCATCTAGTGAGTAGCAAAAGGGGATCCTATTTGGAGGTTTAATTAAAGCTAGTGAGTTTTACTGATGCTATCAATCAGCAAAGATTGAGAGAGCGAGCATGGTGCCAGACCTTTAATGGTCTTGACAGGGCAATTAATACCTCTGGACTACATTTGCAAGGTAAAATTGAAGTGCTGTAGCAGATCTGAAGCAGAAAAATAATTTGTCTTGGAACAAAGGTAAAGGTGGTTTTTTTTCCCGTTAAATTTCTGCAGGAGTTACATAAATGGTAATTATACAATCTTTTAACTGTGTTACAGTTAAAGCTTTGACAGCATTTCCATTTTAAACCCCCACCCCACACATGCCTTTTCACCCCCAGGTAAAATTTGTTCTTCATGGAATTTAAAATCTCCTCAGACTTTGAATGTTACTTAATCAGCTTAAGCTGGATGCTTATTTTTCATGTTGCTTAATAATATTGAGAGAAGGATTCACTTCTGAATGCATATTGCTGTTACTTCCTGTAAAGCACATTATGGGCACAAGGTTGTTCATTAATGTCCAACCACTTTGAGTTAAATAACACAGAATATCAAAATAAACTAGAAAATGCGCTAATCTCACCTTTGACAACCATGTGCTGTCTTGCAGCTGATCACAGTTTCTTGCAGGGGGTCTGTCCCTGCTTGCCCTGGGGCAGAGGATCCTTAGACCAGTGCAGACTCTAGGGCTGCTGAGTAGGTTTGCAGCCAAAAACCTCAGTGATGCAGTAAGGTCCTTTCTGAGCCTTGCACAGAGGGTTTCTGACACAGAAATGGAGATGTTAGAAGGGGCCACAAGTACTGTATGTGACTGAAGGAAGACTGCAAGCATTGCTCAAAAGCCAAGCTCTATGCAAGCACAAAAAGCCAAGAAAGCCAACAAAAACCTGCTTGTTACTGCTGAGATCAGTGATGTGTCTTCTATCCTCTGCATGCTGTGGAAAGTCCTTTAAGGAGGATACGGCTTTCTATGTGGTTCCAAAATGCCAGGCATAGAGATCTGCCTGGGTGGTTTTTTTAAATCCAAAACTTCTTTTCTCTATAAGACTGCTTTTACTATTGTGTAAAATATGGCTGCATTTATTTTTGAAATTATGGAAGTGCGGAGACAAATTGACCTCTATGCTAGAGGCTTTCAGCATTTTTTTGACTTTTAATTAAATATTGCCTGTGTTTTTCATCCACACAGTAATAGTTTTTCTAAAAGGTTGTAAGATATTCCAGTGGAGTGGTAGCTGTAAGTAAAAATGAATAGATGTTTTGTGCATTTCTGTAAGGTGCGTCTGTAGAATGAATAATGTAAGAGAGACCCAAGGGATGTGCTTACCAGTGTCTCTGTCAGCAGCAGCTCCCTAGATACAACACGGAGAAGTTAGTTGAAGTGTCTCATTTCCTTCAGAAGGGAAAACTTGTCAACAGATTCACCTCAACTCCAAAAGCAGAATGAGAATTCGGATGTGCTGTTTTGAGATTCTGTTCTTGTCTGTCTTATTCCTGTGCAGAGCTAGATATTATCCTGTGAACTCTTGTCCTCTAAAGTATGAAATCTTTTGTTTGTTTTTTTTGTTGGAAGTGTCTGAAATTTTTGATGGGCATTGAGTGAGGAGGGGAGTGTTCATCAGATCACAATCAGGAATGCAGTGTCTGGAGGAAGGACTTGGAGAAAACCAGAAGCAGAAAACTGAAAAAGTTTGTGGACTGAATCTTTTGTTTATTATTTTTCTTTGTACTTAGATTCTAAGTCAAGTACTACTTATTTTTTTAAGAGACAGTAATGGCTGTGACTGCAAACTTTAAAATGTTATTCTATATTGACTATTCTAAAGGCAAAACAAGATAATTGCTGTTCTGTGTTTGTAATGCATAATTTTCATCCTCTGTTTTAGTGCTGTTTTTCCGAATGAAAGATGTTTCTCTTGGATAACACAGCATTATCCAAGAGTGTGACACTGAGCTAGAATCAAGGCTCCTTGAATCCAGAACAAAGGGCATCCTTGGAGCTGGGTGCTTTCAGTATAGGGTGGAGGAAGGGAGGGCCCATTAAAGTCTCTGTTGAAACTGTAGCTCTGGTCAGACCTGTTATTGCCATGTGTATTGAATTTGATACTCTTGTTGATCATTATTGTTCCTGCCTAGTGATGAGAACTCGCCATATTTTATTAGAAAACTCATGGTGTGATGTCTGCCTTAATGGTGACAGGGAAGATGAGTTGATGACTTCCTAGTGAAAGACCATGGGTTTGTTTTTACCTATGCCAACATGAGTGCTCACATGCTTTACACAATGAGTCTTCAGCATACAGGGAAAGATCTTGTCTTCAACGGGGTGTTTCAGTATTACATTTCAAGGTAACCTTGGAAAAAGTACTGGGAGTAAGTGCTTCCCGGGCTGGAGAATCCCAGGCTTTCTTACAAAACATTTAATCTCAAGAAGATTGCCTTTAATGTCTTGCTGCTGTCCCAGGCCTTCATCAGGTTTCTCATAAAGATGAGACCTGCTCATGGTCTATGTTCCTCTTAAAACTTGCTTTGCTGTGCTGAACTTTCTGTTGCCTATGCTTTAATAATGACTAGGTCATGGCCTGTTCTGAGGAAATCACGAAGATAAGAGAGGAGTGGATTAAAATATGGTGATCTGGAACTTGGCCAGAATTGAAACCAGATTTTTTTTTTCCCTTAGATTCAATGCTGATCCAGATAATCTAAGCACCTAGCTCAGTTTTCTAGCTTTGTTGTGGAGCTTGGACTTCTGACCCACTGTACCCTGGAAAGCAGGGTGCATACGGGCAGTGCTGCAGGCGAGTAGCAAACATGGCTATGGTGGTTGCTTCCTGACTGAGAAGAGTCAAATACAGAAACATGGTCAAAGAGGAATAGAAGTTAAAAAATCTTTCTGAGCTCCAGTATGTACTCATTCTATCAGCAATGTTCTTTGATAACTAATCTGAGAAATGGTGAAAGCCTCAGATGCTGGAGACCTTATATCCACTGTCCATATTGTGCACTAACATGCTTAAGAGTGAAGGTGATACTCAGGAAAAGTACACCTGCAAGCAGTTAATTAAAAACTGCAAGAAGCTACATCTATAAGGAGACTTAACTTTATTTCAGTGGAAGTTATCTTTAGAGAGTTCATTCCTTCATTTTGAAAAACACATCCTTGTGTCCCCCCACCGCCCCCAACTCATGCTGACTTCCTGTTGTGTGTCTTAGTTGGTTGGCTGCAGTTAGCCTGCAGCTCTTCGACAGATTCATATTATCTAGATAGAATTATTCTGGTTCAAAGGAAGAGTTTTATAACATATAGGTACTCCTGTGCTGGCTAGTAATGCTCATGTGAACTGCTGTGCCATCAGTAATAACTTCGAACATCACAGTTTAGGTCTGCTTGTAAAGGAATGCTCTTCTAGCTCAGCTGTTTATTTGGACACTGTCCAGTGTGGCTCTCCTTGTGTGAGTCAAAGTTGTAAGGGATCTTCTGTCAAGAGTGCGTGTAGCAACTCTGTGCTGTAATATCCCGAGACAATTACTGACTTTACAGGTCCCTTGTGAATATATCCTCTTCTGTGCAGTGCTTGAAAAGAAAGCTCTGATATCAGGGCGGTGTACTGATGGCCATTTTTCTTTGAAGCGTAGCTCATCATGATCACCCAGCAGTTACTACTTCATGGCCAGATCTGCTTCTAATTGCATTTATATTGTGGAGGAACAAACCGTCAGGTTGGTCTATTTGTGGTCTCAGCTGCATGGACACAGAACAACTGTAGATCGCATGGCTGACCTCAGGTCAGTGACTCTGGCACTGGTTGTAGCTGTCAGAGCTGCCACTCTTCATGGGACACAGACTAAAATAGCAAAACCTGTTCTGATGGTAGTGCTTGAAAGGCTGTTACTTCTATGTCAATATTTTGAATGTGTTTCCTATTACAGGACAGGCCGTAAGTGAAGCTCTATTGAATAGTGTGGTTTTGTAGTTACAATCAAGTCTAAATTGGCTTTACAGCGGGAAGTCTTGTGATGTTTCCAGTTTGCTTTGCCCACAGAAACAAATGCTGCCACAAGCTTGAACTCAGCTCAGCATGATCATGTTTAACAAGGCAGTCTTGTGTACGCTGGGAAAAGTGGTCTTCATGCTTTGCTTGGAATGGAACTATCTTTCATTTGAGGGGAGGCGGGAAGTAAACTTGATGAATATACAGCAATGTGCTCTCCTGTTTCAGACAATGACCTGTCATTGGCTGGTGAGAGCTGAGACGTGGTCTCTGCTCTGTGGTGCAGCATCTTGTTACTAAAAATCAAATAAAGAGGAACAGTTCTTGAGTCATGGTGTCTCATACACTGTTAAGTGCAAGTTAAGAACACTTGCCTCCACATTGGCCTCTGAGAACATTGCTGTAACAAAATCAAATAAGTCCTTTTTTTCTTATTGTGCTTGCCAAGGGGGCTTATATATTCCTAATGTTTTCCCTGGCACAAAGATTTAACCCGTTTTCACCTGCACTGGGTGGTAATTTATCCAGATGCTTTTTGTTGCATTGTTTTTTCCAACTGAAAAATGCATTTTAAAATAACTGGGTGTTCTCCATAATGGAAGCAGTGTTCTAAGCTGAAAGTTTTACTCTGGAAGTTACTGAATCTAAACACTTACTGAAATGTGATTTTTAACATGTAAAGATTTCAGATTTAAAGATTTGTGAGAATACCTTAAGTAGCAGTGTTTAGAATTTGATATCATTTTTTCCTAAATTTCTGGCAAGTAATACAAATATTCTGTTTGCCCACTAAACTACTAAGCTATAAGATAAAAAAAGATGGGAGTATGGTGCCGAAGTGTCTGAAGGTGATAGCAGATAGTAAGAAACTGAAACATTCATTTATAGGGACTGGATTGCTTTAATTTTTTTGCAACTCCCTTTTTTAACCTAACTTTCACAGTTTTGACTTAAATTGTAAGTCAGCTCATATTGATGTTAAGAAATGAAAGATTAAAAGCAGTGAAAATACTTGGATATGGTGGTGTAGTGTTTGCATTTCTAGAAACAAGTGTATTTCCTACTAACTGCAGTGGAAAATTCGAGTGAAATTGTTTTTAAATTGGTGTCTCCAGAGTAGCTGTGTTCAGTGTTGTACAGTGTGTGTCATCATTAAATATTTAAAACTGTAGGCTTTCTGGCTGCTTTCTGACTTGCATTATGTTCAATGTTTTTGACATGACATAACCTTAATGTATATTTATTAAATATTCACCTGTTGAAGTAGCTGTGGAAGTACATTTTAGCACAAGTTAATTCAGAGCATATGTATATTGCTTGAAGAGACAGTCTAGAACTATCGGCAAGTAATTATTGAATGGGCAAACTGACAGGAAACAGGTAGGGAGATGAATCTGGAGACTCTGCTTTAAATCTGTATCACAAATGAAATAGATTCACTTTGACTTCATAATGAATAGAAGCTCTATATTCCATACTCTAAGCAAGCTTCTTTTGTGTGGGAATTAGTTTCCTTATGCCAGTAACATTTTGTGGTGTCCTTGTTTTTCTCTAGTGATGGTGACTTGCAGCAATCACAGGTCACTAATATTGTTTTGCCAAAGAAAGTCAAACTTTAGTTACATTGGGTTTCTGAAATTCTGTATTACTTTCAGGTTTCTTGCCTGGCCAGAACTTGGGATGCTTAGTAGGATGGATAGAGGTAGTGTTTGAGTATTAGTACTGATTTCAGTTTGTATGTTAGTCCTGTGACTAGTCTACCCAGATTCCGTACGCATGAGTGAAGATACAGAGGACAGTCACTGGAATGCTTTCATGTAGGGTAATCTGTCGTGGGGTTATGTGAAAAATACCTTGTAAACACACATTAGGAATTTAAAAGGAATGACACTGAAACTGAACTTGTAGTAGTAGTATTTACTGGTTAGAGTTTATTGCTTTCATTCGCTCACTTTCATTAAATTGCTCTATTCCAAATAGCTTTTACTAACTAGGACATGAGCTACAGACATCACTGGATCAACTGTCACTGAAATAATTCATACTCATTTGACAGAGGAAAGGTGAGAGTTTTGTAGATAGTGGTTTATATATCTTGACAGATACTTGTTCTGTAGCATAGGGTAAACTTGTACATTAACAAATATTCTTTGTGGATTTCCCCTGTCCTGAAAGGCTGAGAGTGAGTTTGTATTCTTGATATGTGACAGCAGGTGTCCACCATTGTGAATTCCTCCTTGGAATACGGTGTCACTATTTTTAATTCTTCTTGGAAGGAATAAAGGGAAAATGACTGTATCATTGATAAAATGATACGAAAAGATGAGTGGGAGTCCTCTCTCCTGGCTTTGTTACCTTGACTTGAATCAGGTTACTTCCAGGCTCTGTGTAGAAGTCTATTTCAAAGAGTTTCCTTAGGTTTTATTACACGTTGGAGAATATCAGAATGGCAGAGGTTGGGGGCACCTCTGGAAGCCTCTCAGGTTCACCATAAGCAGGTTGCTCAGGCCTCTGTCTAGCTGGGTTTGAACGTCTCCAGAGGTAGACTGCAATCTGAGTAACTTCTTCCAATGCTTGACCAGGGTTTACCATGAAAAAGTGTTTTCTTATGGAATGAATTCTACATGGGACTTCCAAATCAGCTTTTTTCTCTGTTTCAGTTTGTGCACATTGCCTCTTGTCCTGTCACTTGATACTACAGGAGGAGTCTGGTTCCATCTTAACTCTCTTCATCAGACTGTTATGGCTAAGATCCTGCTGAGCTGCCTTTTCTCCAGACTGAGCAACCCCTGCTTTCTCAGCCTTTTCTTGCCTGAGAAATGCTCCAGTCCCTTAACCACTTTTCTGGCCCTTTTCTCAGCTCACTGTAGTTGTAAATGTCTGTATTGTATTGGGGAACTCAGAGCTACAGACAGCCACCCAGAAGTGTCTCACCAGTGCAGAGTAGAGAGGAAGGATCACCTCCCGTTACCTGCTGGTAATGCTGTTAATGCAGCACAAGTAGCTGTTGAACATCTTTGTCACAAGGCTGCATTCTGACCCATGATCATTCTTGGCTCACGGTCAGCCTGGGCTCCAAGGTTCTCTGCCAAGCTGCTTTTCAGCCAGTGTGCTCCCAGCATGCACTGTTACCTGGGATTGTTACTCTTCATGGGGAGGACTCTGCTTTTCCTGTTAAACTTCTTTGAGGTTCCTGTTTGCCCGTTCTCCAGTCTGTTGAGGTCCCTCTGGATGGCAGCAAAACGCTCTGGCCTATCAGCCACTGCTCCAAGTTTTGTATCATCTGTGAAGTTTCTGTGCACTCTGCTGCATGATGCAGGTCACTAGTGGAAGTGTTAACCAATATTGGATCTGTATCAATGAAGGCCAGTGACTAGCCTCCAACTGGACTTCATGCCACAGATCACAAACCACTGAGCCTGGCAGTTCAGCCAATTTTCAGTCTACGTCACTGTCCCACTTAACTACTAGGTTCTCAATACTGATCTAGTACGTCCTTCAGTATGCAGAGATGTATTTAATGTTTACTTTATGAGGATATTGTGAGAGAGAGTGTCAAGTCTTAACTAAAATTGAGATAAACAGCATCCACTGTTCTCCACTTGTCCACCAAGGCAATCATGTCATTGTGAAAGACTATTAGATTGGTCAGACATAATTTCCCTTTTATAAATCCATGCTGACTACTTCAGTCACTTTCTTGTTATTTATACAATGAGATTTTCATAATTAGTTCCTTGATCACCTTCCTGGAGACTTGAGATTGACTGGCCTATTGTTGCCCAGAGAACAAGAGAGTTTTCTTGGCACACTTGAAGATGGGTAGTACCTGCTTCCTCCTACTCCTCAGAAATCTCCCTGTTTCTCATGACCTTTCAAAGACAACCAAGAGCTGCCTTTCAGTGACATCCATCAGCTCCCTCGGCACTTGCTGGGGCAGCCTTTCAGGCCCTGAGGACTTTGGTCTGTGCAGTTTAAACACTCAGTGTGATCTTGCTGTACTGAGGGTGAGTATTCCTTCTTCCAGACTGTCTCATGGGCCTGGGATCCCTGAGGGTCATTTTCACTGGTAAAGACTGAGGCAAGGAAAGTATTAAGTATCCTGACCTTTTTTGTGTCCCTGGTCAGCAGTTCCCCTGCCCTGTTCACCAGTGGATTCACATTTTCTGCAGTCTTCATTTTGCTGCCAGCATATTTTTATAGATCTTTTTTGTTCCCCCTCTGATCTTTCAAATTCAAATCTAGGTGGGCTTTAGCTTTCTTAGTCTCATCCGTGCATGATTAGGCATTGTTTATGTATTCCTGATTCCACCTCCTGTACACATTTTTTATGTTGGAGATTAATTCCTTGTTCATCTGAGAGATCCCCCAGCCATCTTTTCCTGATTTCATGCTTGCTAGGAAAGACAAAGTATGGACCTTTGTCTTGGAGATGATCCTTCAGTCATTGGAGATGGTGAGCAGGGACATAAATATGGTTTCTAGACTTCTAAAGCTGCTCTGGCAGTCTGCTTCCTAAGAATTGTGGTATCCCATCCCTGTGCTGCTTCCTGATAGTCACTGGGGAGGTCCATCAGGGTGCTGTATGAGTAAGAAGGGAGAATTTAAATTTCATTCTCAGCATTACTGAACTTGAACTGTGGATCAGGCAGATTGTGTGGATTAGTTAATCCTCTTCTAGCTTACCTTAATGTCACTGACCAGAAAGGAAAGGGGTTTTAGGTATTAAGCATTGCCTCACAGGTCACTTGATTGATTTTAAGATTTCCTTTGCTTTTTATGTTTGGGTCTTCCTCTCTTAATAAATAAAATAATTAATAAATAATTAAATCTCTTTTTTTCTGCTTATGTTGCACTACCTAGATTTTATTCTGTCTAATGTGTTGAATGAGAATGACTTTGACAGCAGTGGGCAGCTGGATAGAAGGTCTGATTACTGCATTAGATCACTTAAGGAATGGAGCTATTTAATCTATTAACATTTACAGAACTGTTTCTAGAGCAGAGTCTAGATAGTTTGGAGACTGAGAAAACAACAGCGCTGAAAAGTACGGCTTAGAGGTTTTGGTGTCTTCTATTTGTACAGACTACTTTTATCCTGTTTAAAAGGAGTTTGTGAGGCAACTGCTGTTCTGAGTGCCTGCAAGGATGCATGCTTATAAAACAGTAACACACATTCGTGAGTTCAAAGCTAACAAAGTCCAAAATACGTCTTTTTTTTTTTTGTAGTTTCTCATTAGTGAAATGTTTTTTGACCAGCAGCGCGTAGCCTTCTTGTTAATCACAAAGTCACTGTTTTTCTTTCTTCCCTTAACTGATGATTGCTTCCAGGTATTCTGACTCCTCTCCAAAGGACCTGACCAAATGCATTATATCTGTCGTAAATAGGACTTTATAGAACAGTTTTCAGTGTATGTCAGTTCCAGAGAGAATTAAAAACTGACAGATAAAATTGAGATGTGCCAGTGATGCATGGAGCTATACATCTTTCCTGATCTAGTTTATCTCTAAGTAGTGCCTGTCCTTCCTTGCTTCTGTTGGTGGCAAACTTTACATCAGGAACAGTTCACTGTATTCAGTTGTAAAATGGACTTTATTGCTTTGCCCTCCTACCATGTAGAGTTAAATTTGGGGGCATGGAAGGGTTTCTTTTTAAAAATACTGTCTTCAGTGTACAAAACTGCTTTGTTTTGTTAGTTTGGGATTTTATTGCCTTGAGTCTCCTTAAGATCATCCTGCCAAGTGTGACATGGAGCTTTGTTGAAGAATCTCATAGCTAAGTGGGCTTTCATTCCATAGCTGTTGTAGTTTTCTACCACAGGGGTAGCCAGCCATCACTGTCCTTGCTGCTTCTGTGGCTTAACGCAGTCAAGGTTTTCTCTCTCTCTTCCTGTCTCTGCAGCTTACCTCTCAGACTCTTGTGTACACCTGGGAATATCATAAGCCTGTAGAAGAATAGGAAAATTACTCTTAACATACAGAAAAGGTTCTTGCAAATATGGATGTATGTAACGTGAGGGTTGAATATACAGAATTTAAAAAAATATGGTTTTGAACACACCTTGCACGTATTGGGCTTTGTGGGCACAGCTGTATACCGGCAGTAGATTTACCATTTCAAGAAAAAAAGAACCCGTTTTTATGAAACTTTGGTTTGGCAGAAGACTGGCAAAATCAGTCACTTGACCTAGCTGTGTCAGTCTGCCACACAGCTGGTAGCTGAGATCTGATTCTCCTTCTGTTCGACTTGCAGGACTGTGCTTTCCCCTCATTTTGATTTCTGTACTTCACTGGTACTTGTGGTCCTTGAATTTGCAAATATTCATCTAATGAAAAGGTGTGGTTAGTTAAAAATAATAAATGATACAACAGTCACGTCTCGTCTTTCTTCCTCTGAAAGATAATGTTACTGATGAGATTTGGACTTGAGTATTCAGTGCTCTCTAGCAAGTTTTGAGAAATCAGAATTACGTATTTTTCTTTCCCGAAGGACCTGTTAAATTTCTCATCTGTCTTGTGACAGGCTCTTGGGAATCAAGTGTTCTGTCACATGCACGAACACAACTGCTGTTCTTGTAACACTTATCTGCTGTCTTGTTTCCAGCAGTTTATGAGGTTCCATCACTGCCGTAATTTAAAGAGGTGCTGCATAGTATATGAATAAATCACTTGTGGTGCTGCAAAATGGCTGTAATCACTTTTCACTACTACAGTTCTGATAATTAGAGAGGCTTCCTGTGGTAGGTTACAGGCATTTAAGTCCTGAACACTCCTGCTGTGTGAATCTGACTCTAGCTAGTAGCTGATACTGTCTTCTAGGAATAATCCTGTGTTGTCTTTCTTAAATAGCAAGAAACAAGTCAAAATAGAAAATCTAACCTCTCAATTGCCAGCTAGTCTTCAAAATGGAAGTTACTACTTTCTGATCAACATGTATTGTGGAAAAATCTCAAGAGACCACAAATATTTTTAAAGAAAAAAAAAAACCTTTTAGCTTATTGGAAAATACTCATTGTCTGGGTACATGACTGGCTTATAGAAGAGGTCCCTCTGATGTGAGAAGCTGAGGAGGAAAGATTTGTCCAGAGTCTTGTAGGAGGTTCCTGCCATGACCAGATGTCAGCAGTATGTTTTGGTTTTTTATTGGGTCTGGTTTTTTGGTTGGTTGTTTTTTCACAATTAGCGTCATAGACACCGAATCACCTTTTGCTGAAGGGTGGTACACCTTGATAGTGGTAATTTTCATGAGCTCTCTGTGCCTAGTGCATATTTCTAATAATATTTAAAAAGTGAGAGGGCATGTAGCTGAAAGATGACTAAATCCACTGGCTCAGCCCCAGTGGAAAACAAACCATTCTTTTATGCAACTTTACTGGGGTTGAAACACTATATGGAAACAGAGATCCTGTCATTCCTTCTGTAGACCTGGGCACTGTCAGCTTTTCTATTACAATTAAATTTGCACATCCTCACAAAAAAAATACAGTGAGGAGAAAAGGCTGAGGTTATTCCCAGCTGCCAAGAGGGGTGGGGATCAAGAGACAGGCACTTGGAACACAGGTCTCCAGCTATTGTGTGACTTTTATGTTGAAGAGCAAGGCACTGTGGCTCATAGGGCATTGTGTTCGATGGTATGTTATCTTGGACAGCTACAAGTTTTGTAAGTCAGCCCTGTGCAGCCACCTTTGGAAGATAAAGCCTCTGAGTGGAACTCAATGATCACACCAATACTGAGGGTACTGCTTGTTTAGTCTCCAGCATGCTCTGTGTCAACTGCCTGTTTTGTTTTGCTTCCACTGGAGTCTTAAGAGTCTGCTGATCTGCATGGAAATGAGACAGAGGGAAGACTAAGTGTCAAAGAATTAGGCAAAAGATACAAGTATAAAGTTCCAGCTGCTTGAAGTTGGATGATCCTGTGTTGTAGGGAGGGAAGGAGAGAGAAATCTGACCACTTCTTGAGGCTTCTTTTCACCTGTACATTTTTTACCGTGAAAACCCCACATAAAGTATTTTGCCGTGTTCCACCAGCATGGATGTTCTGTTCTAATCTTACCTGTAATAAGGATAAACTGCTTGTACAGACTTCAGTGAGAGATACTGAACTCTGCAATATGCTGGTTTTGTAGCATGCATCTAAGGGTTGATTGATAATAAAACATTCCTGAATGACGCTTTGAGGCAGCGTGCAAAAACTTCTGTCCAAAAGGACCTGAAAAGCTTACTCTTACTTGGTATTTGGTTGTAAGACCTTTGCATTGCAGAAATAGGTAAGCTGCTGAACACTGAAGTTCAAGTTGCATTCCTACTTCTGCCTATTCTTAGGCCTATAAAAGTGATGTAACAGAGTTTATCTTCATCTCTTGAATGATTGTGTGTTGTCTGATGGCAAGCTCAAAACGTGTACAAAGGGCACGGCACTTGAAAAACACTTGCAAATCTTTTAAGTGCTTTCAACTGTGTGTTTTTGATTTAGAAATCAAGCTGGAGTCTTTATTCTTGTAATTTTTTTTAATGCTTTTTGCTTGTAATTTAGAAGAAAACATTTTTGGAGCTTCTTAAATTTGTTCGGTTTTTTTATTATTATTCTTACAGTAAGCTAGCTGAGAACCGTTTTTTTCCACCAAGGCTTGCTAGAGTGTGTACCTAGCTTTTCTCCTTTATTTGAAAGTACTCCTTAACGTACATATGAGTTCATGTAGACAGCTTCTCCTGCATGGTCTGTGTTGCGTTCCTTCAGTGGTTTCCTAGAAGGTAGCACCAAAAATCATTTAACTGGCTTTGCAAGTAACCTTTCTAGCTGCCCCTAAAAACACTTCACTATCTCAGAACAGATGACATTGTCGCAGTTCAGCTGTTTTAAAAGTATTTGATTTCTAGTGTTTTTTACTTTTTCCTAAGGTTTCCTATGCGCGACCAAGTTCGGCTTCTATAAGAGATGCAAATCTATATGTTAGTGGACTTCCAAAAACAATGACCCAGAAAGAACTGGAACAGCTCTTCTCCCAATATGGACGCATTATTACGTCTCGTATTCTGGTTGACCAAGTCACTGGTAAGTAGGCAGTTTTGCCCTTTCTCTTGTTTTTGGACTGGCACTTTAAGAAACACTTCACCTTTCAGTACGATAGTCTCGTCTCCAGAATGTATGAAAGGTGTATGTAGGCCAGAAAATGCAATTTTCTCCTGGAATTGATCATAAATATGCATAGACAAAAATAGATTGTGGAGCGTACTGAGCCAGCTTGAGTAATTTCCAGCCTGAAGGTGTGCAGGTTTGAAGCCTCTTTCATGGCTTGCAATAAATTTACAGCTGCTATAATCTTGCTTTCCAAGCTGCTGTGTGAAAATAGTCCCTATGTGCCTTAAAAAATACTATTAAAGTTTAATAATAAACTTTTTTAAAAAAATTAAACATTGTGCAGAAATGCACAGCTGGTTCTCAGAGGCTAGGACTACAAAGACCCAGACTGGTAACTGCTCCTAAAGACTTTTTGCCTCATTAACGTAAGGCACACTGAAGAACGTGGACTTTGAGTTCCTTGGGAGCCATGTAAGTTCTCTGCTTAGTAGTGTCTTAAAGAACTGAGTGCTAGCAGGTTAGGTGTGGTGCTACAGTACGTGTCTTAACCTCTGAGTGGGTGTCAGTGACACTCTTGTGGTTACTTTTAAGACCTGGTCAGTAACGCATGTGTCTTTGCTGGCTCAAGTGGCTAATCTTGAGGAGCTTTATAATTTGCTGCCTCAGCTGGTTCCATCAGGCCTGTTCCAAAAATAAGCAATCGCATGAAATGTCAAAAGTATTGAGTGTGCAAAGCACAAGATACAGAGGAAGCAGAGCTCTACAAATCTTCGTCTTTCCAAAAAACTAGGGCTGTGGGATGGAAGACTTCATTTACTCATGTAATTATTCCCTGAATAATAAGCTAGCTTGTGTTTTTTGTGTAGTAGTACTTTTTCAAAGTCACATGTCGTCATGGGTGACAAACAGCTTTCGGCTGTAGGACATGATAGAGTTTTCAAAGAGACTTTGAAAGGAATTATGCATGCCAGTGTTTGACACTTGGCTGACCTGTAGAAGACCTTGTATGTACTCCTTTGCAATTCCATTATGTTAACACAAATCACGATATTGACATATAATACTTAGAGTGTTCTAATAGTGTGAGTTTGAGAGTGTAGAGAAGCAGGCAAAAGAAAGCTAAAGGCCAAATACTGTCTGTCTTAATAGAAGTGGGAGATTTGCAGGTCAGATTTCCAGTCTTTGTGCAGTAAATAGCTGTTTACAATAGGTTCCCATATATTCATGCATAGAAGTGGTGGGATTTGACAACTGGGCCAAATAAGTAATTAAACTTTTAAATGTGTACTGTAATTCTAAGTACTTGTAAATCCTGGTATGTGCACAGTAGTTTTCTGGCATAGACTGTTGTTCAGCTTTAAGCTTTCTTCCCTCCTCCTCCTTAGTAATTTGGAAGAGGTAGACTCAAAATGGTATGAATAATAAGGTTGTGACTTAAACTGACAGATGAAAAATGCAAAGTTGAAGCTGTGACATTTGTCGCTTTGAAGCTTTCTTACGCCTGCTCATTGTCACTTTGATGGCTTAAATTGTCATTGTTTATGAACAGAATACATTTCTTGTCGTTAATGTCTTTCTCAAGTGAGGACAAAGTGTCTAACTTGTCTGTTTATGCATGAATTGAAATGTAAGGGGTCTCTAAGTGGATTTAGGAGTATTACTACAAAACATGCAACTAACTAGTGTTGGCTGTAGTAGCTTTAGTGTTGATTGGTTCAAGTATTGACACAGTATAAAATTTTGAGGCGTTCCTAAGATTTTTCCATAAACAGTTGCTGATCATATTGTCTTTGAGGAAGACAAGATATATCAAGGAAGAATCTAAGGCCCATGGCCAGTGCCCTAAGGTCTTTAAATTACACCTACAAAAGTATGGTGATATGCTGAAACTCAGTCTTTTGCTTAGAGGCGACCATGGACCATTAGGGCCATAATTCCCTTTCTTTGTCCTCTTAGCATATTTGCTTAACAGGGAGCTTCAAGGGATGCTACAGGAGTGCATAAGCAGTCTCTTGCTGCTAGGGAGCAGGTGCCTAAGCTATTTAGTAACTGTGAATTTAGATACTGCAGAGTAGCGTAACTGAACAGAGGTACAGTGCAGCTGGTTCTGGATTCACCTCCATCCCTGTCAAAATTGCTTTGTTTTGGAATTACTCTTTGGGTCATTAAGTTTACGTTGCCTCCACTCTGTTTTCTCTCAACTTCCAAGCTTTCTATTCAAATGTGTCTTAGGTCAGTTAATTTTTTTTTTCTTTGAGCAGAAGTTCAGTTCTAATAAGCTCCAAGTAACCATGTGTTCATAGCAATTGGCTTTGCAAATCAAATATTAAGATCTAATATTCTAGAGTTTCAGCATTGATTACTATGTGCTTCCTTCACCCTGTGCAGGGGTATCAAGGGGCGTGGGATTTATCCGGTTTGACAAACGAATTGAAGCGGAGGAAGCTATCAAGGGCTTGAATGGCCAGAAACCTCCAGGTGCCACAGAGCCCATCACTGTTAAGTTTGCTAACAATCCAAGCCAAAAAACCAATCAGGCCATCCTTTCCCAGCTGTACCATTCTCCAAACAGAAGGTATCCAGCACCTCTAGCTCAGCAGGCTCAGCGTTTCAGGTAAGTCAGATACGTACTTACATGCAACTGTACCAGAAGCCACATGTTCCCATGAGCCTGTTTGTTTCCCTCTGTTCTTTCCTTTCCCTGCTTGTCTGCTTTCTGTGTATGAAACGCGAAAATGTTGAACTTCCGCTATGCCCTCCAACACTAAAGCTAAAAGCAAAAATGCATTCCATCCTATTGATAACATTTCAGTATCTAATAAACCTGCTTAATTAGAATTAAACTGAGATGATGTCTTTCTTCTACACAGTCACTAAAAAAAAAGTCCCTTTTTAAAAGTTATTTTTAATTTCCTAGATTATTGTTGATTAATGTGCAAGTTGATTCAGTTAACATTGTCCTAGGCAATTCTGTTTTCCTCTTAGCCATATGGCTTGCCACAGCCAGCCTCCTCTTTCCCACCCCCTATCCTTCCCACCCATTCTGGCTTTCAGTTTTTTTCCTGGTCAATTGTATAAATGATGCATGCCACACTTTGTCCTCTCTTATTACAAACTCTGTAATGAAGACTATTCAAATACTTTCTGCATGTATTTTTTGCGGAGATATGTTCCCATCATGTTGAAAATACAGTCATTCAGTTCCTGTGATATTTGGTGAATTGAAAATGACAGATGGTGAGAACAAAGGGAAACAAATATTGTATTATCTACATTCATGAGTACCTTGGATTTTTTTCAGTGATTTAGATCATTTCTTCCCACCCTCTGCCCCTGGGCTATGTGACTGGAATGTGTTAAACGTGTATTATAGTCAAACAGTTTCTATTTTATTTTTCAAGAAATATAATCAGCTGGTAGTTTGCGTCAAAGAGAATATACCAAACTTCAAAAGCTCTGTGTTGGCTACTCTTGCTTTTAGGCCAAATATTCAGAGTTCATGGACTGTACCTTTCAGCTTTATGTTCTGCAAGTGTCTCTCGGGTGCAAAGGTCAGCACTAGAGTAGGCTCTCTGTCCTAAGGGAAGGGATAACCAATTTCAGTCAGTATTTGGTGGATTTTTTTTTACCACTTCTAATAAAAGGGAATAAAAGGATTAATTTAAATTCTGTGCTGAATATTGACTAAAAGTAGGCTTGCCATTGTTCCGTAGGCAGAGAGCATAATGGCAGAAGCTGCACTTGCAGGATGGACCCAAGTGCATTATGTGAAATATGATCATGATACGGCATTCTGGCAAGTCTGGCCTGCTGATGCCATGAGTTTTTCTGAGTGCACTTGTTCCTAGATACTCAGCTGTGTTCAATATTAATTCTGTTACTGGCTGGGGTAGCATCTGTATTTAACTGATATTCCAGGTAGATCAATCATGATTTGTAAAAAATTTTCCAACTTTTAAAGGCTTTTTTGGATAGGAACTATGAAATTAAGTAATTCCAGTTAAATAAGACTACCTCTGTCCTGCAACATTAGTCTTTGAAACTTAAAAATTCTGTTTGATCGTTTGTGATTTTTTTTGTGTTTTAAAAGAAAGTATGTTTTTATGATTGCTCAGTTAAATTTCACTGGGAAGGTTTTTCTGAGATACTAGGTGTCGTATAAAGTGATGCCTGAATCAACTGTAAGGGATGGTGTGATTTAGTCCACTTAGAAATAGAATATAGCAAAAATCACTCTGTAGGTATTAATTCTCTAGTAAATAGGAGAAAGAATAAAATCTTTCTCACTTAGGCTGATCAAAAGGTAAACTGAGGTTGCAGAGAAAATTAGATTATTTTTCCTTATAATATTTTTGGGGAAGGCCTTCAGGCTTCTGTTTCTTCTCTAAAATAAAAAAAGCCTTGCCAAATTTTTATGACCGCACAGGGAAATTTTTTCCCTTTCAGATCTTCACTTTGCTCTTATTACAGCATTCCAGCTCTGCTGACCACGTAATTCAGATGGCAGCAATGCTTCTGATCTTTCACGTCTTTAACATGCAAGAAATCTTAGTTGTTGACAGGATTACCTGATGCAGTTGCCCTGTCTCTGTTAACAGTTGACGGAGGCCTGAAATCAGAGTCAGTGTAAACTTCAGTAGAGAACAATAGGATCAATTAAATACTTTTTTTTTTTGCTTACTAAGAAAAGTCTTGAGCTGGACTTTTAAAAGCAGCTATATATAATCTTTCTCCTATTTCTGTTGGATTTGTAAATTAGGGCATCTTTAAAAATGGTCCAGTGTGTGCCTATGAGAATTTTTCCTGAATATTTTTAAGTCATCCTGGTAACTGATGAAAACTGTTACGGTGGTGCCATTACTATATGAAGTCCTCAGCTGACTGCTCTAGAGCAAAGACCTCTTGGGGGTAGTTTTCTGAAGCTCTTCACCTGCCTTTCCATCCCCAAATGTTAATGACAGTAGTCCTCTGTTAGCCATGCTAAGTCTACTGATGTAGTAATTTTTTTTAATTTTCTAATTTTTTGCTCTTTTAGAGATTGTATCTTGCTTTCTTGTCAGTGCCTCCCACAAACCCTGCTCATCACATAATCATAGTGCTCTATAGTTTGAGACCTTTACTTGGCTCCAAACAAGATCAAGTACCTTCAAGATTTTTGTACGCAAGTGGTAGTTATGCTACTGCAGCGCTTGTATTTGGATTCCGTATACCAGTAATATTTCTTAAATCCTGTAGTGTGTTACTGGAGAGAAATCACAGTAAGGTACAGATCTGAAGGTAGCTGTAAGTGGTATATCAAGTGTACCTTTTTTACCAAAGCTCATTTTTTTAACAAGAGTTTGTCTTTACATGTCTGGGCTTTACCAGGAAGAAACCAGAGCTTCTTTAGGATGCTAAAGAAAAGCACTTTATGGAATGAGGATTCAGGAATCAGATTACTAGGGTTGGTAGACACCGCATGTTCTGGGTATCGACTAGAGTTTAGAGTTGTGGTTGCATACCACAGTTTAGTAGCTTGGGAAGGTGAGGGAAGAAATACATGGAGAGACCCTACAATCTAATATATGTGTATGTAAATATTCTAAATCCTTTGTTCTGGAAAAGAGTAGGAAAATGAAAAATCTCTTTTGCAGTTTATGTAACTTGTTACTGCTCCAAAACCCTCCGTCTTTCTGGGTGTTCATGTCGTCACGCTGTCAGAAGCCTTGGTAAAGTCTTCATTCAAAACAAGTTAGTATTCTGCAAAACTTCACTGAGGTGGTCGCTGACTAACTTTATATTAACAATATTCAACTTAGGCTAGACTTGTGGTAGTGGTGCACTTTCTGAACTGAACTACTTATGGCTGTGGATACTACACAAGAACATCTATTTTGTATTCACTAAGTGTATCAGGTGTAATAAGGTGCCACAGCTCTGCAAGTGGTGATACTTGAACTTTGCATGAAGTTCTGTGCAGTGCAAGGCATGTGGCAGTAATATAATTCTGAAGACTGAATGCTTTGCCAAATGTTTTGCAGGTTGGACAATCTGCTCAACATGGCTTATGGAGTAAAGAGGTAACAAAGAACTACTAGGTTCCTCATAACCAAATTATTAATTATTTTGTGTACTCTTCAAGTAGAACTTACGTTGGATTTTTTTTTGAGACTTGCGGTGAAATTGTTCATTTTTGTGCATTGTGCATGAGAGACAAATCTTCTGTAGCAGTTATGCAGAATTCGTGTTTCAATTGTCTTGCTAATCCTTGCTCGTTTTATAGCATGTTTTTCTCTGTTTTTTCTGTAGTACTTCATTTCAGACAGACCTAGCACTGTTTACCCGACTTGTAAGATACTACACATACAGTATTTGTGCAGTTAGAGAAAAAAATACTAGCAATGTTACCTTGTTAGTCTGGCCAACGTGTCCATGCTGTGAAAAGCCCTGTATCTTTTTAATTATTATTATTAATTATTATTATTGCTGGGATTTTCTGTGAACAGCTACTTTATGATTCTAATTTGTTTTCCCCTATTCTTTAGTAGGTTTCCTCCAATGACCATTGATGGAATGACTAGTTTGGCTGGAATTAATATCCCTGGACATGCAGGAACTGGATGGTGCATTTTTGTGTACAACCTGGCCCCTGATGCTGATGAGAGTATCCTCTGGCAGATGTTCGGACCTTTTGGAGCAGTAACCAATGTGAAGGTCATCCGTGACTTCAACACCAACAAGTGCAAAGGTTTTGGATTTGTGACTATGACAAACTATGATGAGGCAGCTATGGCAATAGCCAGCCTGAATGGATACCGCCTTGGGGACAGAGTATTGCAGGTCTCCTTCAAAACAAACAAAACGCACAAAGCCTAACAAGTTATTCTCAGTGCATTAATACATGAAAACTATACAACAAAGGCAATTTACAAGAAGCTTTATGCATTAGTAAATGCCTTTGTTGTATGCCAGTGTGGAAATGGGGATAAAATGACTACTTAGCATCCTAAGAATATGTGAGATTTTTTATTGCTAATATTTGAATTAAAACTTCTTAAATATCTTTTGTTGTTGAATATTGACAAGAGTTACAGGGTTTTTACCTGTCACAATGCATATTCTATTGCCTTCTTTGAAGAAGGTGGACCTTTTAAAATGTTTCAGCTAAGGGAAGAAGTTTTTTTCTTTTTCATGACTGCCTTTAACCCATGAGTAAATATCGAGGCTTTGTGTTACACTTCAAGTTGGTTCTTTTGTTATTACTTGATTTGCCTTGTGTTTAATTTACATTATAATACATTGCTGGTTTTGTTGTTCAAGGGAAGTATTTGAAGTTTACATTTTATTTATAAAGTTATAAGCAGTATTTATTTTGTAATTATCATTTGGGTTGGGGAATGGGAACACATTATAAAAGCCTATTGTAAGAATACTGGAGAACTTTTCGTAAAGCAGTACCTTGCCAAAGAGATAAGAGCCTCTTTGATGTGGGTTTAAAAAAGCATCTATTTTTATAAAAAAAAAAAATTTGGAGAAACTTTTTACTGGTCCTGGAACAAATATTTTGACTTGAATACTTTGAGAAATCTCTTCATATGACACCTAGTGAGCTTTTAAAACTTACCAGGAAATTTGCAGTTGTTGGGGAAAATTTAGAAAGATTTATGATGTAGAAATACTTTTGAGACCTTTGTATTAAGAAGTAGAGTCAATGGGTTGCACTGTTGGTTTCATTTTTGTAATCATCAGTGGAGTCTTTGATCATCCTGGTTATTAAGTAATAGGCGGCTCACATTAATTTGTGATTTTGAAACAAATGAAAATTTAAAATAATACAAGAGCAAGCAGGAATCTGAAAATACTGAGAGATGGGGGAAAAAAATCTGTTCTTCCTAAAGAATTCCCTTCAGATAGAGCTCATGGTGTTTAGTGATGTACTTGCTATTGTTTGAAGAATTGTTTTGTCTTAAGAAAAGACATTGAGCTTGGTTTGCATAGTAGCAAATCAGCAGAAGCAGCCTGAGTTGGGTATATTTGGAGGTATTTTGAAAGTTGTGTTCAAGGCTAACACCTGAGCTTTGTGTAATGTAAATAAGACCTTGAGTTATGAACCTTTCCGCTAATTTTGACTTCAGTTTATTTTTTAAGTTACATGCCAAGTGATGTTCAATTCTGAATGTTTTTGTATAAGTTTTTTCTTTGTAAATGGCATTAACATTGTTACTTGAGGTCTGCTTATTCATTTTTGTTGTCCTGAGGACTTGAATTTACAGTGCATCAGATCTGTTGCTATTTTTGTCTGTAGATAGTCTAGCTTCAGCTGTTTATGGTGATGCTATCTTTTTGTTTATAAATATGTTTGTGGTAAAAGACAAGTATAATCATAAGTTTTGAACAAATTTCCTTACATTTTTCATACAAAAACCATAAATACCTGTATGCTATTGAAATTTAACTTTGTATGATGCTTAAATCACTATTTGGGGAAATAGAAAAAGTCTTTACCATGTATTGAAGAAATTTAAGAAAAAAATACAGAATATTTTCTGATTAGCATCTAGCTTATAATTAAATTTTTAAAAAAAGCTGAGGGTTTAATGCCTTCACCAGGATGCACTGACAACTATGTAGTTACGTCCTGCTTTTTGTATAAACTGAGATGCTCATATGCTTCCCCTTAGAAAAAGCAATGTTCTATGCATAACATAGTTGTACACTATCTTTGCAGTTGCTTTTGGTTCTTATTCTTTTAAATTGTAGTTATAAATCTTTCAGTATAGTACAGTACATATACTGTGAAGCGCGTGCTAAAGTGAGTAAGCGAGTTTTCATGCTGACCCACTCAATGCTATTCAAAAATCAATTGGCTTCCTGAGCACTTCCTCATTCTTAGGTGCATTTAGATTGTTAAAGCTAATCCTCTGCGTTAAAAATTGTATATGCTATAGAAATCACAAACTTTCCAATGTGGGGAAAACAGTAGCTACATGCTTCTTTCCTATACTACTGTAGCAACTAACGGCATTGATGAGAAGGCATGTAAATTGGGCTTCACTTCACAGTGTTTATCAGAGCACTTAGTAAAATATAAGGCTGGTATTTATTTGAAGTTGTATAGTATGACTTTATTCACATCTGTTGGAATAGAAAATATATTCTGTTAAGTATTTAAGAGGTTGTACATGTTTTCTTTTGTGTTTGGATCCTTTGTACTTTTTCATGTTCAGTACATCAATAAACAAAGTTGAAGGGAAAACAGTGTCATGAGCAGGTCTTTTACCATATTATCCTCTGCTTTAATGGATAAGCAATCCAAGTGAAAGGTTTCTGGAAAGTTCCAGAGCTCGTTTTTACTTAGTTTAGGATCCTAGTTACCAACAAGTTGCTAAGACAGTGGAGCTGTGTACTAGTTCTGCTATGTTAGAATTAGTGTAGAAGCTTTTCAGTTTTATATAAATCACTTATTACTTAGGCTGATATACAATAAATGAAGGTCATTAAACACATTCAGTAAAAATTAACTTGCTGTCTCTGTAGCAGACTGCCATTAAATGTAGCTAAGTTAGTGCTCTCGTGTTAAGATAAATACAGAGGCGAGGAAAGGATTTATTCTTCATTGCAGTGTCCATTTGCTGGTTAATTACTGCGTTAATTTCTAGGCTCCATTAATTGAGTGGATATTCAGTTAATCTTACTTTGCTGTGCTTTTCTTTTCCCAACTCTTAAAGAAATTGTTTCAAAATCAGTCAACTGTCTCTTGCCCTTTTAAAGTACATATACTCCCAAATTCATTTGCTTTGCTCAGTTGAACGATAGCATTTCCACCAGTGAGAATACAATTCCAGAAGTGGTTTATGCAGTATAGCTTTTAGTTTTGTTTTCCTTCACCTTCTCTTACATCTTTTCTGAGAGATTTTTGATACAAAACCTTGTAGTATGTGTTTTGTAGAGCATTTCCATCCTATCACTACAGTGTGACAGAGTCAAGTTTGTGGATGATGGAGTCATAAGTCTGTAGAGAAGAGTACCTCAAGATGTCAGTCAGAACTAGTGTTAACAAACTGACTTTGTGTTTATGTACAGAAATAGTTTGTACTAATGACTTTTCATGCAGTTTATGGTCTTTGGATGGAGTAATGAAAAGATGCAGGGACATTGGCGTGTTCAGCTTGCACTCTTTCACGGAAGGATGGTTTTAGTTCTATGCTGACACCAGTTTGAGTACAGCGTAACTAGCTAGATGTGTTTGAATTATTCTGTTACATGGAAATGAGGACAAAATGTATTCATGTCATTTGCCTTCAGTTTAAAATCAAAACTGCTTGTATTTTGAGTGTTAGCTACAGATGTGCAGTCACTCAAGGAACCACACATTGTAACTGCAGTTGCCCAGAGAAAAGGTCAGTGCTGAAAGATACAAATTTGATTATATGTAGCTGAGTATTTCTGGGTAGTTGGAACTCATGAGTAAGGGAACCTGATGCAAATTTATATAGAAGTAGTACTTTTCTTACTATATTAAAGTTTTATGATAAAGCTAAAGAAGAAAATGTAAAACTACTTCATGCAATATGGTATTACTTTTGTACCTCAGTAATAAAAGAGTTCCAGGAATGTCTGTAAACCTCTGTGTGAGATTACACTGGTAGATAAGACAAGATGGAAGCGTGATTCTGGCAGTGTGAGCTGTAAGTAGGCTATATGAGTGTTAGCTGTGGCACTTGTGGAAGGGCTTTGTTACTGCAGAAACCTGAGGTTTGAGTGGCCTCACGCAAAAGGTGTATGCAGTGAGGTCACCCATGACAGGTGAACTTGCCACCTTTGTTTAGAAAAGCCTTCCTGTGGCAGGAAAGCATTTTCCTGAAGTGAATGAAAAAGGCATGTTTTTTAAAGTTGACAACTGTCTGTTGGATTTGTAAATGGTGTGTATTAGTTGCATAACATCACGGTCATTCAAGTACCAGTAAGACGGGGATACTCTTACCTCTATTGCTGAGCAGGCCTGACGTTTAAAATCTATTCCCCTTTGTATTGTAGTTTCAGACACACCATATGAAGATGAGAAATGTGTAGGAACAATGGTTTACGTTAAATCTTGAAAAGCAGCACTTTTAATCACTTTTAAATTAGGATTTACTATCAAAATTTTATGGCTTTATGACTAGCAAACAGTGTATCAGGTTTTTTTGCTTTAATATTTTGAGAAATGAACAGTCTGAGATAAGCTTCTTCATGGGTAAGAGAATAGCCTGGGATTGTTATTTCAGCCCTGTCAATACTGTTGATCCAACCGTGCTTGCACTGATTTTAACATTGGGCTTTTCCCACTTGTGGCGTTCAGACTTCCATAATGTAATGTGTGCATCTCAAAACCAAGAAGAATTCATCTATTTTTACACCAAAATTTTCCTAACTACACTTTGTGTAGAGGCACCTCTCTACACAACTGCTGTTGTGGTAACTAATGCTTTGGGCCAGCAGATGTGCTAGTACAACAGAGGTCATATGGGCCAAGCAGCTTAAAAACAAAGCTGGGGGAGGTGGAACAGGTACACGGTGGTAATATACAAGTCTGATTTTGGGGTGAAGAGCAGTTTTAATCTGAGAAGCTTGACTTGTTGCCCACGCTTTTAGTAATGATGACAAAAACTGAGGAAGCAATGTAAATTTCCAGGGACTTTGAAAGCAACATGAGTGACTTTAGTGGGTTAAGAGGTGGCCTATCTTTATGCTATCAAGTCTGCTGCATTACTGTCTTGCAATTACTTTCTTGATTTCTGGTTTTGATCAACATTCTGCACAGACATGAATGGGAACAAGAAAAACTTTTTTTGTTTGTAAGGTCACTCTAAAAACAAAGCATAATTGCAGAAAGTTAATGAAACATCTGATAATCTTGTTCTATATACTATATCATGTAACTCGTGCATTTAAGTCAACAGTACATTCTTAGTGACCCTGTAATACTGTAAGGGAAGTTGCTACAAGTAGTGGCGGAGTATTGATTATAAATGCTTCATACTTTACAAAACCAGAGAGCTGAATTTTAATTTGAGGCAATTCTTATTAAATTATTCTCATGCAGACCCTTGCTTAGTACAGCACACTTGATTCTGTTGCTTTGAGTGCAAGAATGTCCTTAATTTTGAGTGTTTATTGAGGTGTTCTGCTGATAAAAGCTTGTGCAGGTCACTCAGTTGCAGAGACAGCAGGGCTATTTGTCAACATTTAAAGTCAATATTCTCTAATAAAAAATTAAATAGTCCTGAAAGCTAGTCCAGCACTTACTGATGTCTCCTTATCTCAAAAGTCTGGTATTAACTTTTAGAAACACAAGGTATTCCATAGCAGCGTGGTCTGTCAGAAAGAGGTGGAGATAGATAAAAGTGAAACACTTCTTTCCTGCTACTGTCTGTGCTTTGTGCCACTGTACAAAATACAACAGGCAAAAGCATGGTGGCCTGGTTTTCTGTCCTTGGTTAACATTGACACTGTTCTGATCCATCCAAAAGAGTTCTGTTGTACCCTTCACTTGAAGCTGCCTGTCTTCCCTATTCAACAGTTCGTGTTTTCTGAGAAGTTATTACTACAAAGGCTTTCTGGTTGAATTACTTTTTCCTTGAAGTGACATGTTGCATATTCATGGCAAACTGCGTGTCCATTTTTATTGCCACAAACTCAGATACGTTCTAAAACTGACTTTTGAAACTCTTTGTGGTGCTGGCATATAAATTGTGCCCATTGATGGTAGGCTTTTTTTTTGTACAGGCGGAATATTTAACAGAGCTGAGATTCCTCAGATTCCTGTTCATTGCTAACACTCAACAGACACACGTGGTGTGTTTTGTGCCCTATCCCACCTCTCTGATCTGTTATTAACCAGCCCATTCATTGTGCATCCAAGCCATGAAAATAGATCTGTCCAGGTTACGGAGGAAAAGCTTAAGAACAAGAGTGTAGGCGGCTAGGTGTTTTACAGACTTCAGGGAAGACCAGCAAGAGCAAAAATAATCTTTGAATTAGTTCCATTAGGTTGCCTATCCAGAACTTGGATACACTGATCCACAGCTGATTAACAACTTACTCTCAAGTGAGAACTCATTGCTGGAAGCTACCGCTTTCTTTCCTGATTGAAAATAGGGTCTTCCACATTCTAGACAGCTTAACAATATTTGACATAACCTTGAAGCTGATATGTTAGGAATTTATGTGACCATTCCTCAGAACAACTGGAGGAAGAGGGGCAAGAACTGAAAAGGGTTAAGTCTGAACAAAAAAGAAAGTTAACAAAGTAATTGAAAATTCAGGTTATGTGTGGAGCTTATCAAAACTGATTTTGTTTCAGACTGCCCTGCTTAGTCCTGTGGTTTTTTGCTTTCTCTGGGAAAATGGGTATTACATTTCCTGCTACAAGACAGCTTCTCCAGGAAAAGCAGAAGCAAAGTAAAGAAAGATGTGAAATAACTAAAAGGCTGCAGAAGCCTGAAAAGGAGCTTTTAAATTGTGCTACCAAATTTCAGCTGTTCTGCCGGTTGACAGTGGACTTCTTGAGAACTTCACCTGATAATCTGGTAATGGTAAATCTTTGAAGAGGCTCTGAGAGCCCTGCTTTGAACATCTGTTCACAATAAAATTCTGTAGCTATTTCATTTTGTGGGAAGAATCTCAAGAAATTGACCACATTTCCATCCTCTTGATGAAATTTGAAGTAATTATTAGAGGTATCAAAATAACTTTGTTTTCTGTTCCACACAGACATTTTTCCTTAGCAGCAGGTCTAGATGAGGATTTCTGTAGGTCAGTGAAGGTCTGTACCAGGCACTTAAAGGCAAATTCAGTTTTCCTGAAAAAAGTTGATACTTCTCCAACTATGTAAAGTTCCTGAAGGTGCTGCCACAAAGGCTTTCTTTTTCCTCTTGTCTCTGAGAAGTAGCTGGTAGTTTCTTCCATTTATGAAGACCAATTTGGTAAGATATTCCAGGTGGGAATGTCTTTGTTTTACTTCAGAGTACTAAGACTTCAGATCACCTTATAGCATTGTGTAGTTCTTAATCGTTTATAAACTTTTAACTGAAAAAAGCCTTATGAAGTCTAATCCAGGGAATACATGCTGTAAGATTTTGGGGAGTCTTTTCAAGACATTATATGACCACGCTGGGTGCTGATTGACAATGTTTTCTCCTTAGATTGTTTTCTAAACAATTTGGAAAAAGCTAAAGATCAGAATTTGAGAAGGAATATTTTGTGACATCTGTCACAGTGCTGTCATTCTACTGAAGGACCTTTCATGTTCAGGAACAATCTAGTGAGTCTGCCCCATGTCAAGTATCTCTTCAGCAGAGAAGCTTTGAAGAGTTGGGTAAACTTGCAAATTGAGAGCTATTTGGCAGATTCTAGCAGTAGTCATGGCAACAGGTACCCCAAGGTTTTCCACTGGAAGCTGATGTGGGATTTTGTGTCATTTTGGGCAAAGCTGTCTTCTTCCAGTTTCTACACTTCGGGACAGTGCAGAGTCAGGCTCTGGGAGAGGCCCTGTTCCTGTCATAATCTGGTTTCACTTAGCTACCAAGACAAGTGGAAAATCAAGAACTGAGACTTTGAGTTCAGAAAATTGCTTTGAACTTGTTTAGTGCTTCTTCAGGAATACGTACAGTATGTAGTAAAAGTCACCAAAGTAACTAACAAATGGGATGAAGTGAGCAGCTCTGCACTTTGTTGTCAGAGTGTGTTTAGTCAGAAGAGATGCCATTCAGTTTCTTAAACAGATCAGGCTGGCTGTGGAGGAGAGCTGGAGTCAGCTGGAGGCATCCAAGGTGAATCTTCTATCAGACTTGCTGACATGCTGTTCTTTACCTAAATGAACACAAGAGCTTTGGGAAGATGCCTGCATTTTTCTTCACGTTGATACTTCACCTCTCCACCTTGAGTAACTCCAGACCACCACAGAAATACCATGTGGGATCTACCTAGTTTAATTCTCACTGCCTGTCAGGCTCCTTTGCCTGTAGATGAGCAGGTGTTTCGTGTTCACAGGGAATGGCACTTCACTTTGAAGACCATAGAAGTTTTGTTTCTTGTTAGGTCCCCTTAAATGTCTTTGGATATTGGCAAACCTTACCGATTCTGAACTGTTCTTTCTAAAACCAGGCAGCTGCTCACCAGGTGAGCTCTGTCAATCCTCCTAAGAACCTGATTTTCCTAGTAAAGGAAGCAAAGCTAGCTTGGGAAAGGGTTGGGTTTGTTTTGCTGGGTATTTTTTTATCTCTCAGCTGCCTGTGTATTGTCACTTCTAGCTTTGGCCTGGTATTTTGTGCGTAATGCTTTATGGAAGGAACTTTGCTCACATTCAGATTTATTAGTATATCACTATTGACAGTATGATGTTTTTAGACTCTGGAGAAAAGAGGAGAGCAGAAGAATAGGAGCGTGTCATTTTACTTTGAATGCTGGTATGTTTTTCTCTCCTTTTGGCTACTAACACGAGTTTGAGAGCTAATAATTTTTCACTGAGGCTGTGCTCTTTCCTACTGTGTGGACTGAAATGCAGCATTCAGCTCTAACAAGTCTGTATTCTTAATTCCATTCTGTCCTAAAATTACCGTTAGTGCCCTACTGCCCTTCTGTATTCCTGATACAGTCAGAAGAGCATAAATTCCCATTACTACAAATCAAGTTACGAAAAAAACCTAGGTGCAAAATAAGAATAAAGCTCTCCAAACATTAGGAAGAATTCATAGGTGGAAGGTTTAGGAGGGAATAAGACTTACCTTGATGTGTAAATACGGACTTTTTTTCTTTAGACTGCACATGCCTTTTCTATTGCTGTAAGATGTATGGGTGCGGTTGAGAAGATCCATCTGTCAAAGCTACTGGCAGGGAGAAGACCCAAAGAAAGAAGATCCACCCACCTCATTGACTTGGGAGTGTAGAAAGACACTTTCTTAAGCAACTGGAGGCTCATCTGGATTCCCCTGCCTGCAGGCATCTTTACAGATGAGAAAAGATTGCATCGTTCGTGTAATCTTTTTCCTGTGCATTTAAGCAGTCTTTTCACTAGTGCAGAGTTGAAAGGAAAATTTTGGAGGAGTGTAGAATCAACTGCCCAAGTGATCCAAATACCAAACATAGCACTGATGCTTCTACATGTTTAGCTTAGAGAGGCAGCGATCCCTCATAAGGTAGACAAATCCATCATGTACTTTTGCATGCGTGAACAGTGATTAAATTCCCCCATAACCACAGCATTTTTCATGCCACTCTTCCCCCCACAATGTATATCTTGCGTGTGTGCTCTTGTAAATAACATAATGAATTTTTAACAGGAGTAGGTTCCAAACACGCTAAATTGTTCATAATTATAATGGCTTCCTAAAAGAACATGTCAGAAATCATAATGTGCCATACAGTACTAAGGATATACACAAGTAGCTACATGGGAAGAGTGAAACACGGCTTTTGTTCTTTGTGTATGAGAATTAGGATGTTGAGTGGGTATCTTGTGTCAGGTCTAGCAGGCTTGTTCAAGGAACCTGTCACCCCTTGTCTCTGCCCTTCCTCAGAGCTGAAGTGGAGGCCAGACAAAACCTGACTTCAAATGTAGCGTGGAAGGATGGTCCAGAGTCTGCGTGGTCTTTTCAGCACAAGGACTGCATGTACAGGGTCGAGCCAGAGTCAGAGGACACACTGTGTCCTAGTATGGCTTCTTTCTGGCCACAGGGCTATTGCACTTGTGCAATTTAGTATCTGATTTATATCTTGTCAAAAAGGCAGGCCTAGACTTAAATGTTTATGGATAGTTGCTCTGCCAGAAATCTGTTGAAGGTTTATGGGAAGCTGACTTTTAAATAGACCATGAATACTAATATTGAGATAGTATTTTTTTTTTTAGGAGCCTTTGTCCTAGGAAATTTCATACATTTACTGTGAAAAGTAGAAAATTATGCAATAATGATAAGTTCAAAAGAGAAAAAAACACTGAGATGGAATTTCTCTTTTTTTTTCTAGAACAGAAATAATTCTAATAATGGTCATTTTTCACTGTGGTTTTGTTAACCCCTTTGTTCTGTAGTTATTCATACGCCTCTCAACATTTCAAATTGAGTTTGTAAATATACTGAAATTTTTGGAAGCTGCTAGGTGATTATTTTTCCTGGAAGTAGGCTACTTACTGTGTTTCAGGGAAGAAGTCAGAAATTGTACCTGAAGGGTTAAGGTCAAATCTCCGATTAATGAAGCTACTAGCCTCTGTGGTGATGTGTTCTCCTAGTGTTCAAGATTTCTCTAAGAGGTCAGTGAAGCATAAAGCCCATTGTGAAGTCAAGGAGCTGATTTTAATAAAAAAATGTATATAGAAAATGCTTAATGCTATAGTAGTAGTAGTTGAAGAGCTGTCTGTGAAAACGCTTTCTCTTTCCCGAAGACCCTGGATCAAGAGGAGCTGCGTTTGTTTAGTTTAAGGTATTTGGAAATAGTAGTAATTCATTGCCCTTAGGTAAGAATAGTTATCAGTTGTTCTGTTTGACAGAGGTAGGAGGATTCCCTTTTCCCCAGCATACTCCAGGATAAAAATGTTTTTACCTTGTCTACCTCAGGAAAGTAAACTGCAAAAACAAACCACCATTGAGTTTGAGCTCTGTTATGTAAATTCCACTGCTAATGGTTTCTTTAGAGGAAAGCCAGAATTCACACTGATTTCTGCTGTACCACTACCAGGTGAATCTATATGCAGTTTTGTCGGAATTGCAAGATCAAAGGCAAAATGAGCCTTCCAGTTCTGTGCTGTCAAAACAGTAGTTTTGTGCATAGCAAGAGATGGTAAATGATGAGCTGGGTAATCAGCTGAGACAATCAGTTGAGTTTGATGCTAAATTCTGAAGTCTGGGAACACTACAGCAAATACTCTGCAGCAAAACCAACAAGAGAGAGGAGAAACGAAGAGGTGAAGAAAATTAAATCTTTATCTAGGTTGTGCTATTCCAAACAGATCTGTTCTTCCCACAATTCACTGAAAAATGGACCTATTGCATGAAACAGAGGCAGACTGGTAAAGGCTGTTAGAGGCTGACCCATTAGTGAAAATTATGTTGAAAACAAATGGATTTTCCAGGGCTTTTTTAAAACTTTGTTCTCAGAAAGCTACCTGTCTCCATTTCCTGATACAGAAGACCTTCAGGATTCGAAGCGTAACACTGATCAGCGATGATAGTTCAGATAATGGCCATAGCACAACACTGGCCCCAGTGGCATCCTATGGATGTGGTCGCAAACAAAAGCAAAGCTCCATGCATGTGAGGGGTGGATTT